>NC_064616.1:863062035-863366604 GCF_023898315.1 Schistocerca nitens | reverse complement strand
GATACCGAATGAGGTTTCTGATGCGTAACAACGCATAATACGATAATCTTTCTGACACACTTTCGGTGAAGTTGGAATACTATTTTCATCGACTGAGAGAAATACCAAAATCTGAAACAAACAACAGCAAGGTCAGGTTTGTGTTGATATTTTACTGATTGTCACTTTAATTTACGTTTGTGTCTTCAACTGGATTCCGAATAATGAGTGTATTTGTACATTAATGAAACTAATCATGAAATCCCTTAATCCTCCGTGAATTCACAAAAACGCCGAAACTGTTTCACATTAATTATGCACGTGGAGGCACCAGTGAACAAAAGGATTACGCATTTATTTACTCTGGCTATAAGAATTTCTGGTTTTTGCTCGGGTCTGCAGGTAAAACACATATATCGACACACAGAGACATATAAACACACAGTTATGTTGTGTATCGTCAATGCCTTGAAGCCGTTCGTGCTTACTTGCATCCCCATTCAAACTCAGTTTCACACTTGTTCATTATTACGTAATTTGTAGTTAGAGACTTGACCTGGTTTGAGCTTAATCATTCTTAGTACGAAATGGGTAGTGTGTTTCATTCCAAGATCAATGAAATACTGTGAATGAGAGTCTTTTTGTAAACTGTACACGTAAAAAAACATGTATTAACCCTCGACTATGGGATTAATTAGTGGTAACTAAAGTCAATAGATTCATACAAATATCTGGGAGCAACAATGTGATGTGATACGAGTTAGAACGATCACAAAAACCTCTGTCACTACCTTATCAATACGTATCACAGTTTTGTAGTTGGGTGTAAATCTATGCACAGGCTGTAACACGTCAGCCATGGCAATCTCTCCTCTGTGAGGCAGCACTGGTGATGAAGATATTTCGAAATTAGAGTGACTAATGGCATTGTGACAAATACTTCATACATACTAACCAATTATCTATATCCATTCTCTTTCTGCGAATTGTCATGCCCTTACATGTAACAAATTTGAAGGACAATAAATATTTGGCCTCAATGTTATCTATAAAAGTAACTGACTCATGGAAATTATGCAGGCCAACTGTTTGAATATACATGGTTTTTTTTAATAAAAAGTGTCACATCTTGCTACAGAAGGTACTATTGCTCAAAAGCAGAAGAGAAGTTCCTATAACGATATGTCCGGAAAGCAACACATGTTGAGATATTCGTAACTGAAGATCCGCAGTTCATAGCCTGTATTTCATTTACAGATAAGGCAGGCTACACAACAGATGGTATAGTATATTACCACGATAGGAATGTATAGGCAGACGCAAATACTCCAGCAATCATGGAGGTGAGACATCAGAATAGCTTCAATATCAGCGTATAGGCAGGAACTGTCGGTGACAGATTCGTAGTGCCACACACTTTACCAAGCAGATTAACAGGTACTGTGTATCACGGATTTCTGCGTGATGAATTACCAGCGCTATTGGAGAACGTTATCCTTGCAGAAACCTAACAGCTATTTTTTTTTACTTGACGGGCGTCGCCCTATATTTTACGCATAGTGCGACAGTACCTCGCTGCAACGTGACATGGGTGATGGACTGGTCTAAGAGGTCCGGTAGCATTGCCTCCCAGTTTAACAGAACTGAATTCGCTCGATTTCTGGTTGTAGGGACATTAAAAGGCATTAGTGAACGTCCAACCCATCGACAAAATGCAGAAGTTACAGGAGCGTGTGAGCAGTGCATGTGAGGCAATGCGAATGGAACTAGATGTATTTGAAACAGTGCGTGATTCACTGGTGAAGAAGGGCTCAGTTGTGTTTCAGGGTGACTGTTCAAATGGTTCAAATGGCTCTGAACACTATGGGACTTAACTTCTGAGGTCATCAGTCCCCTAGAACTTAGAACTACTTAAACCTAACCAACCTAAGGACATCACACACATCCACGCTGGAGGCAGGATTCGAACCTGCGACCGTACCGGTCGCGCGGTTTCAGACTGTAGCGCCCAGAACCGCTCGGTCACTCCGGCCGGCTCAGGATGACTGTTAACCACATGTAACACTGCCTAGTAGTGTCTACCTCTATGTAATAATCACATGGGAGTGAGAAGACAGATAGGCCGTTATCCCAATAGATATTGTTTTCCCGACATGACATTATGGGAACTTTTCTTCTACTTTTGACCGATACTGCTTGCTGTAGTAATATGTGACACATTTTCAACACCGTGTGCACATAGTGTCCATATTTGCTATTATGAACCAATCCTATGACAGGAACGTTTCAATGACGTTAAGACACAATTCAAGTTTATTTCAAATGTCGCTGTCTGTATGTCGGGCTCTAATCTCTTTTATCTTATTATAACAATTGCTACGCGAGATATTTTATGGCTACAGTAGTACTATCAATTAGTATTCATCGAATAGGGATCCTCTAAATTTACCCAGTTCGCGAAAACAACGAGCCGTTCTTTCCAAGATTTCGATTAAAATTTCCATAATATACCTGTTACACTTTGTATGAACTACACCGATCTGTTGAGATCATGTAAGTGCGACTCTGAACTCGTTTAATGTCTGCTGACATGCCTATTTGATAAGGACTACAAGCGCTGGAACCATGTACCAAAGCTAATCGCACTACAATCTTGTATGCAGTTTTCTTTACCTAATTCTCCTTTCTTCAAAACCTTCCAAAAAAAATCTAAGTCCTCCATTTTGCTTATCTACTAGAGATTTTTCGTGTTTGCCCGATTTCATATCGCTCCTTCTTATATATTTTACTTGATTAAAGTCTTCCGCTGAGTTTCTTTCTTTCTGTGTGTAAAGACTAATCTCGAGAACTACTCTAGTCATTTTGGCGCGGGTTTCATCAATAGACTGATTAAAGAGGAAGGTTTTTGTATACAGGACGTCTTAAGAGGGATGGTCAATATTCATGAGTGTGATGGGAACGGTCATTCGAAGCAAAAATGTCTAGCAAATCTTGGCTGTAAAATGCATACCTTAAGAGGTATGAGCACTTCATCTTCGATACTGTGAAACAAATCTCTTCTTCTGCAAGCTCGTTGCTTTCCACAATTTGAGAGGCAGTAGTATGGAGCAAAAAAAGGAAGAAATATCCAGTAAACACCGGCTCTATGAGCACTTGTTCATCACACCTGCTGTCAAAAATTATCTCTTCTACTAAACAAGCGCATTTTAGAGCCCTTGTTTACTTGACAATTTTTTTCATGTTTTTGTCCATACTACCTCCTCCCAAAATATGGGAAGCAAAGAGCTTGCAGTAGAAAAGATTCGTTTCACATAATCGAAGATGACGAAGTGTCCATTAATTCTTAAGGTATGCATTTTAGTGCCCATGTTTATTGGACTTCTTTGCTTCGAATGATTATTGCTGTCATATCCCTGAATACTGACCATTTTTTCTGGAACTTTCTGATAATTTGTTACCGGTACGTCAGGTAAGACACCCGGCAGTAGGTACTTAGTACTACCAATGCGGACCCTGGGCAGGTCACTAGTTATCACCAAAAATTTAAACAATGTGACGTTCTCCAGCAGTCTGCCACTAATCTTGTTGTGTCTAGACCATACAGCCTAGACACAATGCTGTAGCCGATAGGGCACGCAATGCTAACGCAGACGGGCGTGAAGTCTGGAACATGAGACTTATAAATGAATAAGAAGAAAAGTACGTAGATGCTTGTTACTTAACTTTTAATTAGTCCTTGGAATACATCTCTCTTGAATATTAGTAAGCTATAGGCACTGATACAAATGGCGCCTTGCTAGGTGGTCGCCAGTTAACTTAGCAGAGGGCTATTCTACTGTCTATCTCTCGGCAAATGAGAGCAAGGCTTAGCACGTCCAATCGCTAGCTATGTTGTCCGTACAACTGGGGCTGAGGTCTCCTCAGTCTCTCGAGACCTGCCTTGTGGTGGCGCTAGGTTTGCGATCCCACAGTGGCGACACGCGGGTCCGACATGTACTACAGGACCGCGGCCGATTTAAGTTACCACCTAGTAAGTGTGGTGTCTAGCTGTGACACCACAAATCTTGTGATTGGGAAATATCGAGTTCTTTCTCTTTCTTATAAGTATTATTTTGGATTTTTCAACTTTTAAATACAAAGTGCTAGATCCCTCAGAACACTGACGGAACTACAGTGAACACAATCGGTACATATGTATCATTCTATCGCTAGGCAGTACTAGGGAAGGAAGGTTTCGGGAAATGTTCGCACGACTCATTTACGTTCTAAACGTGTTTTGGAGCGCATCTGAGCATTTAAGACCTAGCATATCTCATAGTAGTGAATTCAAATTTTTACTCGTGTATTGATATTACTACACAGTTAATAATGGCGACAGACTAACACAGGTGGATATTTATTTAAAAGCTTTGGAAGAGTCTCTGCAGTATTTTGTTGCAGAACTTTTTGTTTCAGCGCACAGAAAGCACTGAGCTAAAAACAGGACATGATAATCCGCAACATACTCAGTATAATGCATTTGGCGATTGAGGCGACAGTATTTCGGCGGCGATAAAGCAGCACAAATTCGTGTAGTCTGCTTTCGAGCGAAGCAGTTCCGAACGCAGGTAGGGGTCCCTTATATCCTGTCCCAGATTGCAGGAAGGAGTGGTGGCCGTTATAAAGGACGAGTATCGACCGTGACTTCAAGATACGGTCAGGCGTCGCAGAACTGGCCAGCTAACTACAAGCTCCACGAAATTGTGTCACGGTCTCCACATACCACTGCACTTCCACGTAAAGCCTGCGTAATTCTGACACTGTGCAAGCAAGTGACGTAAATAGAAGCGACGCTTCGTCCGCTGTTTGTCAAAGGAAAGTTCGGATTCTCAAGAGTGACTGTCATTAATTCGTTGTTCCGCTCCGCTGGAGCTACGTAGTAAACCGATCTCACAGTTCGGAAAGGTCCTCGCATTTCATATGGGTGAGTATTTCCTCTTCCAGAACTAGTTACGAAAAGTTTTGCCCGTTCTTCATTTTTTTCCCAAGAGCATACTTGTTTCCTGCCGACTGTTTTTGAAAAGCAAATAAATCATCAAAGCTGGCGTATAACGGGACTTTTATTCGGGAGAAGTGTGTTTCAAAATCGCATTTAGGTTTCGAGTAGTTTTCCTAAATCACTCGGGGCGAATGCCGGAATGCTTCCCTAAGGAAGGTTGCCGTCGATTTCGTTCTTCATTCTTATCCAACGCGAATTCCTCCTGTAATGACATCGATGTAGACGGATCCTTTGATTCAAAATTTCCGCCCTTTTTCTCTCTGTGGTATAATGGCAACGAAATGCAGGGTGGCCGAAATAAAAGTGTCATAGAAAGTGTTATCGGTATTTGATGACAAGGTAATCCGAAATGTTACGAGTCAGACCACTTGAAAATTTTTTTCAAGTGAAATCTAGCCTGCAGAAAAGGTATTGCAAAGGTTGAGATTAAAAGGTCGTCGTATTCAAGCATATAAAAAGGAAGTCCGTATTATTTTTACTGCTCATGAATTAATTCTACTAGAGCAAGATGTGCGTATTCATTTCTGACGCTAGTTTTTTAATTAGCGGTTGTTAGCCCACATGGATCCCCAGTTTCTGATTTCTTCTGATGGACCTTGGTTCAGTCTGTCCAGCAGTGTAAACTCACAGAACAGAACACGGAAAGTTATGCTTTGGTATAACCTCACCAGTAATTGGAACATCCGATATAATGGTAAGAACCGCATTATAAGCGCAAATTCCGAGTCAGTTTTATTTTGATTAGCCTGTCGGTCCATTGAAGTTATGTCGTAAATAGCAGACCATTGTGCCGTGTTGGCACATTAAACTGGATTAACTGAATGTTGAACTGACTAACTGTTGAACAATTAACGCAAGTATATAATTTTTCTCAGATGCCAGTTTTATAAAAACTTACACAAAATTGCCAACTCGTTGGTATCTTGTGAGATATGGAGTTGAAGTAGATGCGGATCGAATCAACGCCATTGCTGTGGTGCACCATGCAGTCTTAGTGGGGGTTTTAGCCAGTTATTGTCACTCGTTTAGACGAATACTGAGCAGTTTACCATCATTGCCTCAGAAACACAGCAGCCAAACAGATAAGTATGGAAATACGCAGAAAATAATTTACCAGATTTCCAGACACTCAGCACACACAACTTCCCTCTTCTTCGATTAAAATGGCGCTGGAACACCGAGAAGAATTTCTGGCCACCCCACAGAAGCAGCGTTTCCTCGTTCGTGGACATTATAATGGCGGGATAAAGTCAGGAAGTGACCTTTCTTGGGTTGTGTTGAGTGAAATGCATTGTACTCACTTATTAATAATTCTGCCAAAAATTTAAAAGAAAATTCTCAAATGTTTGATGTTGGTAGATGAAATAAGAAATTAACCTTTGAGAAAGTGAAGAATTAACAGCGAGTATGAAATAGGTTATTGACACAAATGTGCAGTTGATTAGCATATTTTTGATTTGAATTGTATGCTATAGCAAGATATTTTTATAATCTATTGACTCTCCTGATACATTTTAAAATGTAAAGAGATACTTAAATAACTTAATAAATATTTGGAAAGGTAAATAACTATAACATGGAACGGCGGGAAAGGGATGTAGAGGATAGCAACGAAGACTAATCATGTTTCGATATCATCACTGAGAAGATGTCTCCCTAGACTAATACATTTAGGGAACGTAGTAACTGTCGTCAGATTTAGGACAAGTGTACAGGGGGCGTATTACTTACAGGTGATACACTAAATTGCATCAACTTTTTCGAAGTATTTAAATGACGCTTATGATCTGCTGTTGTATGTGGAGAAGTTGAGCTAAACTACTACCCAGATAACATCAGTAATACTTATTTTCAAAGTTGCTCAGATAAGTTGTATATAACTAATATTTCGTACGTAGTTCAGTCTATTATATATAATTTTTACTAGTTTTTATTACCAAAATGGCTTCTTTGATCAGTAATGTCGTTTGTGATAACTGCGCTCGCTAGAGCTCTGCAATGAATATTTTCATCGTCCCTGAAACGAGCAGTTCAGATTCCTAACAAACATTCGTAGAGATGTCTTGTAAGTCGTGTTCAAAAGATAAAAACAAAATCCAAATATCGAAGGAATGCCTCCATTGAACTAGTGGGATTACCGTAAAAACATGACTGATTATTTTCGGGCTTTCATCTATCTATATTTATGAAATAATAAATGTCAATAATTTGCCTCTCTCCGTAGATCTAGACAGTTATCACTCAATGACTATCAAAAATATGTACATTTCTCTTACTTGCAAAAGCTCTTCTTACGCAGAATATTTGATTTTAAGATCCCGTCGACGAAGAGATCTGTGGAGACGGTGAACAGCGTGTACTGGATAAGGATGATGGAAAATCGGCCGTGGCCTTTGAAAAGGAACAACCTTGCAATGAACTTAATTGTTCTAGGGAAACATTGAAAACCTAAATCAGGAACGATGCACACTGATTTGAGTACGAGTTCAGTACCTTAACTTTGGTCGTATCAGTTATAATCATTTCATGATACTAATTGTCCATGTGGGTCCCTGAATCTTACAGAAACTGTAGTACGTACTAAATAGTAATTTGCCTACAGAGATTCCTCCTTCAGTGCTTTATAAATAGCTTCACACGTTTCTGGTATTATTTTAGTTAATGTCCACTGCGGTATTCGAGTGCTATCCCGTAAACTAGAGTGTCTTTCGCCTGTTGCCAGAAATCTGAGTGTCATCGTAAGTCTGTCTTTTGCGGGTATAGCATTTGTGAGGTGAGTTTTCTGCTTGGTAATATGAGAAGCCAGTTTACTGTGCATGTACTTAAATGTAGTCTCGTCCATTCGCAAGTAATTTTCATACGATTTTACTTCCTAGACTTGCAACTCCCGTAACAAATTTTGTTGGATGCTTTCATTATCTCGCCGTGAAATCCACGGCTTCACCCAAATACGTTTCCTTTTCCACTTTTTTTCCGCTCGTCTTCCAAATTCAAACACAACGCAGTTGTACGCAGAAAACCACTGCACATCATAGTAACAAGTTGTTGTCCACTAGTCTGAAAGTTTGACGAAATATTGGATGCCAGAGTAATACTACCTTTCGCGCCACGTCGAAGATCTTTGTCAAAGATCTTTGTCCAACACTTGACCAAATTTCTTTGTCTAGTAAAGCGGGTAGTGTAATAACCCCCTTACACCAACTACTGTACATTGTTGGCCTTTTTTGCTCTAAGTTGTTGTTTCGCTAATCAGTTCAGTTCTTACTTGCAGGTGGATTAATGCAAGTGGTGCCGTTTATTGTTTTTTGTATTGTGTGCTTTTATGACAATTTCTAATTACGGATAAGTCTGTAACAATAAAGAAGAGGAAAACCGATTTTGATTCCACTTCTCGCGTTATGATAGTTAAAAGTACGTACGCAATACTGTAATACCCTAATTACCTACCTACAGCTGTTTACTTTTGGCACTGGAGTAGTTATTTGGAGACTGGTAGATCCTTGGGGTTGCAATATTTCAGTATTTGCAAGGCAGCGGATCGCTACCCATCATTACAAAAAACATTATATTAAATTATTAAATCCAGTGCATAACATTACGTTTGGTTTTGCCTGCGTCGTCCAAAAATCACGTTTATCAGCGAAAACATTGCCCAAACGTCGATAGCTGCATTTCTTTATAAAATTAGCTCAAAATTCTATCATTGGTAGTCCAAATCGCATCATATCGCCCAATCTGGTCACCCGGGCGGTACTTGGTTATTAAAATCAGTTTAAATCCAAGCGCAAAAGGGTATGTGATGATCGTTTCTATAAGATTTTTTCGGCGGGCTCTTGAATTCGTCCGAGCTAACAGCGCCCTGCATCCCCATATCTCCCGTTCGTCCAAAATCTATTTACGCTCTTGTAATCCTGTAATAACTGAAGCCAGGAATTCCATGTATAATTAAATATTAAAAGATGCACGCATTCGTGCGCTATCAGATGACCAGACATGCACAAGTAAGGTAAAAGCATGCATGTGAATCATTTTATTTTGTTTTAAACAGTGTACAACAACCAGTTTTTCCACATTCTCAACCGACCGAGTCAACTCTGCATTTCGAGATGCTGAGCTAGCAATCCCTGGATTCAGGAGGCGAGGCAGTTCGAATCCATCCGAATCCATGGGTTTCTGTGGCTGCCCGTTTTCAAAGGTGGCGTTGGACCCCTACTATAAGGCACATCAAGGTCTTTCCGAGTTCATTTCTTTATTGACAGATTCCAATCCCCTCACCTGCATCGTAAGTGAGCAGAATATCTCTTCGGAGACTTCCAGCACTAAAAGCCACACGATAAATAAATAATCATCGAAATTCTTCTCATTTAGCCTCATGCGTTTATCTGTAATAATCAGGGGTCCCACAAAATTCACGTTCGTTCATTTTTGATCACATCCTCAGCTTAAACACAGATTGAAAGAAGAAAAGTGTAAAATAACTAAGGAGGGTGAAGGGAGATTAAAGTATGAGTGCTTCTCAGTGGTTTGCCAAAATACAGCACTCCTAAGTAACGATATTACTTGCACTATTAAGCACAATAATGTAATATTGTGCACTAAAGGCAGGAAAAGGTGAGTAACGTGCAAGATTGAAGTGTAATGTGTCATATTAAGTATAAAAAAATCAAAATATGCAATATGCAAGAAATTTACTTCCTGTAAGACAAAATAAGCAAACATGCGCGACAAAAACCAGAGGCTGCATGTAGTAATAACATGGTTCTCACTTGTTTAAAATGACTAAAATTGTATCCGACCCGCATCAACAGCCGAGCCCGCTGGCTCGCCACTTCCGGAATGTGACAGTGAGCCTTATATTAGATGACTGAGGTGGTTTTTTACATTCAGGAGGCAATACATTACATCATAATTCGTTTGGCAATACAGTGAAGTTTTTATATTGCTCAATAAGGAAATATTTAATTGTGCATTAAGGTATTTCTTACATATTGTTCACAATATATGTTACACTTTTTTTAAGAAAAGCTTATGTTGCTTAATTTTATGGGCCCAATATTGTTTGTATTGTGCCTCCCGAAAGCAAATTATGCACGTACATAAAAATTAAAAAAAACATGATTCCAGAACAAATGAAAAACACGAGTCCCTTTAAGGTCCTCTTTCATAAATCGGATCCCGGACCCCTCTTTTTACAAAATCCTGACTACGTCGTTGGAAGGAATGTGTATTATCCTAAGCGATTTAGGGAAATCACGGAAAAAATTCGATGATCTGATGGGAATGTAATCTACAATGCGAGTCCAGTGCCTTGATCACCGTATTACTCGGCTTCGTGTGAAAAATTTTGAGATGTAGATCTCTTAGCATAGTTCAACGTTTGGAGCACATGCTCTTCGATGTATTTTATGCTGGTGCTGATGCGACACTCAGCTTCGATTTGTTACAAATCTGCTGTCTTCACAAACGGTGTCTCTACCTCATGATACATATGTAGGTGTGTGTGATATGGTGCTTACAGATATGGAGGAACAGTGACTTTATTTCCTCACTCAAAACAAACCATTAGATTACTGATAAGTTGGGCTTTTAGTGAGAGCTAAGAGAAAGTTCTCCAAAAGTAACATACGCAGGAAGTAACTGTATTACATAATGTTACACCCTGCACATCGATTTCCAAATTAAAAACTTTTATTGCCATGGGATCAGGTTTTAATACATCTTGCGTATTCTGTTGTTCACTGAAATACAATGAAAACTAAATAATGCTTTTTCACCGTTTACTTTGACATTTTCCATTTTTAAAATGGATAACGTAGATGACGGAGCGGCTATTTCTACACAGTAAAATTGCCATCTTTATAAGTTAACCCTTATAAAAACTTTCATAAAAACTTTAACGATCCCGACAGGCGTGTTACCTGTCAATATTTTCTATAAGTTCCAAAAACGCCACACGAATGTGCAAACGGCTGTCAGAGTATTTCATTATACTTCTGTTTATTTCTATACTTTACGTCCAGCCAGACGAAAGTGTTACGTTCCTCCCTGACACTCACTAGTTGAACCTCGTAGGGCATTGAAAAAAATAATAACTGCTGCTGTTGATTCAGCAACTTCCGGTGTGTGGGAGTGAGTAAACTGAACAACGTCAACTTTAACTAGCATATTGATTATACACTGCAAGTAGGTGCTACTATTATATTAAAACGTAATGTATTTACATACAGCACTGATACCCGAAAATGCCGTATTGAAATAAACGATCTTGGAATTACACTTAATATTTTCTGAGTTCTAGAACAGACAAATATCATCGTCTTAGTGTAGAACATGAATTCCATGACAGTAAGCAAGTGACGTACATATGGTTATACACCAAATACAGATGTTACCTCGTGTCTCACACAACTGTTTATTTTTGATCTGATTGTTTGTATGACGGCCTCACGAAAGCAAATTATATACGTACTATCGCTTCAACCATACTTAATTCTTTTCGAAACCAATACATTATATCTCTTCATTTCCTTCAGAAAACACGTCTAAGTCACACAAATACCTATCAGTAATCAAGAAGTTATGCAAGCACTAAAGAACACGAGACTAAGAAAAACATCAGCATACTTCAACACAAATTAGTAAGTAATCGAAACAAACAAACAAAAATACAAAAGACGAATATTTACTAAATTACGATAAAATTATTATTCACTCATATAACTTTTTGGGAACCAACACAGGTATATTGCTCCTCAAGTGCTAACGGTCTCACCAGATTTTTGAGACCAATACCTGTGTTCGTTAAGTTTGGCATATATCAGAGAGCCGTACCGATTTTATAGCAAATTTACTGTGTTGAAGATAATATCTGCTTTTCAAAATTTTGTTCCAAAAGTGTCCTCTTCCAGCAGCAACTAATTTCGTAATTTTACCGCTGATATATTGGTGCCGAATTCTAAATATCAGAATGTACCCTACCAGATCTTTAAAAAACGGTTAAATAACTTAACAAAACCTTGCCTTAAGAGATAGTTTAAATTTAGATGAAAATTGTGCTTATAATTCTACATAAAATTAATTGCGAAAATGGTATAACAATGGAGAGAATACGGTTAGTCGCTTACTGTAGTGCACATCACAATTCTTATACCCTAAATACAAAAATTTGCTTCTTTTACACGTGTCCCCTCTATATTACATTTTATTAAATGTAAATATCTAACTGTTTCGACTCAGAATTTAATGATTATTAGAGTAATATTTTGGTGGGAAAAGGAACATAATAGCGGCTGAGTTCTGCCTTTCTTTATCTTCTATTCGTGTTTGTAGAAAATTTCCTTTTCGTTCAGAATTTTAAAAGATGTATTTATTGTAAGATCAGTGATTGGAAATTTTAAATATTTCCAGTGCCCGTTGTAAGTAAGTGCTTACTGACTCTTAGTATATGAACAGACTACCTGAAATTTCTCGCGTGACTTCCTTAGCGTAGCAAATTGAATCCGTTCTTACTGTGCGAAGTTGCTGTCCACACTTCGTTAACATGAATATGCGGTTTTCACATTTAATTCTGTTATAATGCACATCACACTGAAACAGCAAAGTAAAAATTTGTGAGCGAAACACTGAAAAATGTTAATAGTAGGTGAATCAGTACAAAAATAGGAAGAATCTACTATTAGAAAACGAAGGGATTGTTTACGGAAAATTATGAAATACAAAAAGTGGACAGCTCATAATGTGTGTCGCATTGGATAAAATGTCGTCATTTACACACATTTTCATGTCCTCTGACCATCAATTTTATGTCTGAATATTTAAATTTATATTGTTGCTACCCTCCATGTTTATTCAATGTAAAATCATATGATAACTTGAAGCTAACTGTCCCGTTCAAGGAATCCATATGTTCGTTTATAGCCGACTACTTATTACTGTTCAGGTATTCCATTATTATATGTGATTTGTAATGGAAAAACAGACATTTTATTTTCGTTGGTGAATTGTCAAAGCGTTTTATAGCTACGTTTCACTGCTTTCCATGATGAAGTTTGATTCATTGTAGTGTAGTGCAAATTAATTTCCGTCTAGCCTCATACTTATGATTATCGCTGTTACTCCTAAGCCCAAATAAATTGTTGACGATGGTTCTCAGGGAATAAATTTACTGCGATGCTATAGTCACTATTTGCAGCTGCTTAAACATGTACCTACAAAATGTACGTGCATGAATTCCACATGTAATTATAATTACTTCCTTTAGTACAATGAGTATTTTTCGCGTGCGTGAAGAAGAACAACAAAATATTGCCCCTTAGGGCTTCATGAATAAAAAAAAATTAAATATGTTATCTTCTTTTCTATGTCCTAGAAGTTGGAAGCGCTTCATATGGCAAATGTATTTGAACTACATTTTAGAATGTTTATTGTATGCCTTTCACAGTTTAAGATAAAACCCATATGTACATTAGAACTTTCTCACCCGTTTACAATATTTTTTTCCTTGAAATACTAAATTAATGTAAACAGAATATTAGGGCTGGAGCTGCCAGTAAATGATTGAAACGGTTCCAAAAATTGCTTAAAATCGGAAAACAGAAAGTTACCTAAGGCGATTATTTGGAAAATTGAATATTTCCGGAATAGTGCGAGAAATCAAAGATGTGCAACAAAGCCGTGTAAATTATAGCTTCTCTAGCGAGTGAAGAGACCAGTGGTTAGCACACTGGACACGCTTTCTGGCGGACGGTTATTCAAATCACCGTCCGGCCATCCAGATTCAGGTTTTCCGTGAGCTCTCCAAATCACTCGTAGTGAGTACCGGACTGTTCCTTTGAAAGGCTGCGGCCGATTTCCTGTTTTATCTTTCTCTAGCCCGTGATTTTTCTCCGTCTCCAGTAACCTCGTCGTCGACGAGACTTAGAACTTGTATCTTCCTTCCTTGTAACGAATTCCTAATTTTCCTCCCTGATAACGTCCGTATTAGATTATTACTGACAAGTGTGCTGGTAAGTTACATTTTTTGAGATGCAAACACAGGTTTCGTGAGAAGTATTGCAGTGGTTTTCTTCTGTCCGAGGTATCTAAAACAGCTATGTTTCCAGACGAGATATGAACTACGGCTTACGCGATGTATCAAGAGTTTTCCATTCAGCTTCCATAGTAAGTGATTATTAATGATACGAGTTAAATGAATCGAACGTTTTACAACGTTATGCAGCGAAACCCTCTTTAAAATAATCGTCATTTCCAACAAGTGAATTTCTTCCACCGACTTTTTGAGTAAAGACCGTGTGCACTAAGCCACTAGGCGTTTAAAAGTCGTGAGACACCGCCATATGTAAAGAAAATCAACGTGTTTGAGTCTGACCAGTAAAGCGACAGGATAAATAAATTATCACAGCTCACGCGGAAGTTTGCTTAAGCAGCTGTCAGAGCTATATGCTAACCGATTATCGAATAACCGCGTCGGTCTGTTGCGCGTATGCGGGTCGCTTTATAATATCATGAATGCGCTTGATTGATGACGTGATAATGGTGCTTCAGACACCTTCGCTTGACAGTGTATGCGGGTTTTAGCGCTCCTGGATTACTAAATGCAAAGAATGTGTGTCATCAGTTCCGTCAACACCTTATAGTCCATTTCTTAGACTGATAAATTGCCTTACAAGCCGTTCTTCCGGTATACTGGCGCTACGGGTGGCGAAGTGACCGAAATCCACGAATGTTCGGCAAGGAAACGGAAGCGGCGGGCGAATGCCTTTCCCGGCGCAGTTGTAATCGCCGCTGTGAGATGCTTACAACGGAGCCGTCTCGAGAATTATCACTCGCCACACGCAGAACGTAGCTGTCCCTCAAGGGCGAAACACGTAAATCATTGGTACTTACGCAACAGCTGTCAGCCCATTGGCAGCTCTGGAAAGCAGTAATTACGGAGTAAAAACAACCGTGCTTACAGTTACGCCTGTAATTCAGTTGTATCATCTGTTACGCATTCGCTCGTGCGCTCCCAGAGATGCAGTTGCCGTCGGACGCAGACTGGTTTCAAATGGAATGACGCCACGCTGAATAAAGCTGATCGTAGGGCAGTGCCGGTGTCTCCATTAGGACGTGCTCAGCGATCAGCGACCTGTTGTATATTCCTGGCACTGTACGCATCCAGCTTTTGTAATCTAGACGAAATACGAGAGTTCAGCTTCTCGTCGATGTAGTAAGGAATCAGCACTGGCTAGAGGAGGATGGCGAAGGAATCATCCTGACATTCGCCCAAAGCCACATAGGCAAACTATGTAAATTCAAAGTACTGGTGGCCATACGTCGCTTCTGGATATGAGTCACTGCCACATTTGAACCGTTTTTTTCTCCGCTTCATGTATCGTTGTAGTTTTACTTGTACAGGATGATCAGTAACAATTTGAAAAGTTTGTTAAGGTGTTGCAAGGTATTCTGCGCTGAGAAATAATTGTTAAGAAAATAATTCAACACGTTGCGCCGTTTCCGATTTAATTAACATTGAAGTTAGCAGATCAGGTGGTTTCGCCCACCAGATGCAATTAGTGTCAGTTGTTTTCATAGCGTAGCATCGTAGACGATAGCCCATGAAACTGCCCAGCCTTTGGCTAGGGTCCGATCCTTGCTACCGAGCCATGTCCAATTTTTGTATCACTCTGTTGATCGGTTTTAGAAAACCAAACGAAGAACACGACTGGTGACAACGCCTTTGGCGAGCCGCTTGAATTTGCGCGCGCAACGGTCAAATATTGGCAAACTTCAATGCTAATGAACTCGGGAACGGCGCAACCTATCGAATTATTTTCTTAAGAATTATTTCTCACTGAAACCTACCCTGCACCTCTCGTAAAAGCTTTTAGACTGTTTGTGATCGCTTCGTATAAAAAAATGTATCGAATGAGTGATGTGTTCTGACCATAGTTGCTACTTACTGTTGAAGCTGCGCTGGAATTGATTTGGTGGAATTTATTTTACGATAAATGGGCCCCTCCTGTCGTGTGAACAGACACAAAAATTTTCTCAGCATATTGTATATCCAGTGGGATGATGATCAGAATCAGTAAGTTAGGTTCCTTTCCTTATTGTTTTCTTCCGTTAAGGACAGAGATTATCGTCATATTTAAATAGTCAAATATTAACGCAATAACTTTGACAAGAGTAATGTAATTCCTGCATACCTAATTTTAGCACACGAACCGTTATAACACACTGAATAACAGAGTTATTAGAGCAATTAAATACGGCAATAATATTTAAAAAATAAAAATATGTCACAGTAACTTATTCATTCCGAAAATATTTCAACGTTTCTAGGAAATGACTTCCGATTTATGAATGTGCAACTCAAAATCTAAAGGTCTTTCACTGTAGTCAGAAACATACAGTTTTAGTCTGTATGTAGCTGTTGATGTCCTTTTCTTATTGTATCAACTTGTAAGCAATTTTTTTACGATGTGGGTAATTGCAATAACATAGATTCGTATTTCAGTATGTTGGAACGGTAACAGAAACATGAAAAGATGGTCAGTGTATACCTCCGGAGATATAGATACTGTTGTTTACGTTCGTTATTTGCCAATTTACTTTTCATATTTCATTGCAGTAGTTGCAGTATGTATCAGGAAACCACTAATTTTAGTAAGACCGGTCATAACGTGTTAATTCAAATTATGATGCATGATGAATAGTTCTTGGCAAGCACAAAAGTGGTGAGATTTTGTTTTGGTATGTTGGTACACTCTCAATTTGATCTGGGTTTTAGTTTGATCTGTACAAATTTATAAAGCAGTTCTGTGTGTTGCTGTCAAATGGATCAATTGTGACGCAATAAAGTCCTTTGTTCATGAAATATTATCGCAAACGCAAATTCTTCCAAAGTTAATAAAACTCAGAAAGATAACTGATCATTCAGTTTCATTAGCTGACAAACGAGTATTTTAATTCAAACAAGGCCGTACATATTTTGAAGGGAAAAATATCACAATCCTACAAATAGAGATAGAAGCACTGAGAAAGTTTACAATATTCAGTTATACGACAAACGATCAGAGGTATGTAAAATATTTGATATCATGTGTATATGGGAAAGAACATTAAGGTGCATTATACCTGACAAGTTATCTATGAGAAAGCTATATACAAGATGGGTGTCGAATGTTTTGAGGGTAACCAAGATGATGCGAAAACCAATTTCTCAGCAGAATTTGGACCATTTTAAAAAAATGTTTATGTGCAATTTTTTTTTCGTGGATAAGGCGTGGGTCAGAAAAGAAACAGTGATGGTGGACGTTGGTGATCCAACCCCAAGAGAGACGATGGCGACCTTATCTGTGAAAGGACTAAAACCAGTGTTTCCCTGGCATGAAAATGAATTTATTTTTATAATTATTTTGCATGCGAATTAAGCAACAACTGGCGAAGACCAATCACAACTTGTGGTAAATTGATGAATAAATACGTGATAACATACCTGGATTACAGAAGAAAGTTCTTTCATCAGGACAATGTACCTACACACAAAATGGCTTTGGAGATGGGAAATATAAGGACTTTACGGAGGAATAGTTGGAACATTAGTTATTTTCACACGATTTGACACCCTCTGATAACCTGCTATTTTCACCGCTAAAGAAATACATGGCTAGAAAACTGTTTGAGCGCAGTGTAGAGGTAATGGAAATCGTAGACGAGTGTTTTGAAGACCTACCAGAACGGCAGTTCAAAGATGGGACTACTCACTGGAAAAACTTAATAGAGAGAGGCTACATCGAAATTAACGTACGCTCGTGATGTGCAAATAACTGTATTTCACTTCCAAGCTGGGAAATTTCCTTAGCCTTTACAGTCGCTACTGACGGAAAGTTGGTTGGTACCCAATCCCCTGGAAATGGAAAGCAGTAAAGTTTAATCTCAATTTTAGATGCTTAAACTGAACGGTCTTACTTTCTTCGAGCACATAAGCCTCTTTCCTTCGCGAATGGAAAGTGTTGCGTACTATGTGTAGTTGTTTTATGTACGATAACCTTGTCTAGAATTTCTGTTTCTGTTGTTGATAGCCGGCCGCGGTGGTCTAGCGGTTCTAGGTGCTCAGTCCGGAACCGCGCGACTGCTACGGTCGCAGGTTCGAATCCTGCCTCGGGCATGGATGTGTGTGATGTCCTTAGGTTAGTTAGGTTTAAGTAGTTCTAAGTTCTAGGGGACTGATGACCACAGAAGTTAAGTCCCATAGTGCTCAGAGCCATTTGAACCATTTTTTTGTTGTTTATACAAATGAATGGAAAAAGGGAAAGTAGTTCCAGCCTATGCTTGCTTCTCTCGACTAGCTTCAGCGACGCCGTTAAGCTTAACATCCTCATCCGATCGACGGATCACGGCTTATTACATAATTCCATTGCATGAGACACTATGGAAAGGTATGATATTTATCCTAGGACATTGGCGCATTATTTTAGGATAGGGGCTGTGTGACGCTATCTCGTCTTTCCTTGGCTGTCAAATTCTGAGTGTGAAAAATCTTTCTTCACCGGGAAGGTATCGGTTACATTCCGATCTCGCTCTATAGCGTTTCTTGTTAGTCAACGACGTTGGTTACGTTTCCCTATTTTTCTTAATTGATACTGTTTTCATTCGTAATAATAAGCATATTAAGAATATTTATGAAGTTAAACCACGTTTTACACAACTTCTTCTAAATTCTCCGGAATAATTACTGGTTAGGCGGTCAGAGAAAGGATTAGAGACTGCTCCGCTCCACAAAAGTCGCAGTCGTCAATTGTAGTCTACGAAGTCAGCTGTGAGCACGAACTAGTGCACATCAGAGGGACGAAGCAGTTTGTCAGCACACGCATAACGAAGCTCGATGGATACACATGACCAGGACAAAATAACAAGTCGTCGGAGGTAGAAAATAACAATGAGTGTATCTGGCTTATAATGTTCCGGTTAAGCTTGCGTAATAGCCAGGCTTTCACTTGCCTTCAAGAGTAAAAAAGGAAGATGATTTCGATATGAGGTAGCCTGCCATGCAAATAACAGTTATGGTCTTGGCTGCCAGAAGTAGGCGGGCAAAAGGGCGGAGCAGTACATTTAGCGCATAGTCTAGCCTTAGGCGCCGCCGGCTATCGTGGGAGAAGTACCACGCCACGACACTGGCTTGCTATTCATTCGACAATATTACCAATTAAAATTCAAATAAAAATCACAAGCTGTCAGCTCCCTCCTCTACATTCCAGTGATTTAGTAATGAGACGAGTTCTGCAGCATTCTTGAAAAGTTGTACCAGTTGCAGAATGGAACATAAGTACGTAAGAGTTCAAGTCGCAACAAGTATGTTCTATTTTTACCCGTTTCGCTCTATATTTATAATTGTGCATCGGAAACTCTGGAATTTAATACAACTAAGTGTGACAACATGGAATCTTACGCTGACATTCAAGAAATACTTGATTTACAATATGGTAACTTATGCTTAAAATACAGTAGTTGGCTCAGTGTATTGCCAGCACCAGAGATTAAGTTGGCTATAAAACAGTACCTGCAACGTCTATGGTCATGTGCATCCTAAGATAATGTACCACTCTTATTGAGCGAGATAAGGGCCTATGTACATGCTCATTGGTTCGAATCTACTTTACGAGAAACCAGGGCATTTCAACTACTACACTAACACGAAGTAAAGTAAAGTAGTGTCATTTGTCACAAAATTAATACTGCTACGGCAAACAGAAGTTTACTTCTCTAACGCCGCTTTTATGGGCGTGTATAGCCTATACACACGCCATTTCTGCAATGGGCAAAATTTAATTGTGCTGCAGTATCTATGAAAATACATATTAATAAATGTACCTTTAAAAATCTATTTACAAATGTATCGCCAAAAACATACATTCAAAAGTACAGTATCTCAAACATATTTCTATTAGGATAATACGGAATGTAGGTGGCATACTCTCTCGAGTGATTATCTGCCGCACCTGTTCGAATAACTGGAAGAATCCTTGCAAGTTAAATTCGATCTGTTCCTTTAACAAATTTTGCAGGATTTTCTTCTTTCCCATGAAAATTTCTACCTCTTCCAAGACGTTTAGTAAAGGGCCTTTATCTGAGATAAGTTATCATATTGTAATTCAAATACGTCCTTTAATGTCAATGTAAGATTCCATAATGTCATACTTTGTTGTTTTAACTTCGAGAATCTCTTATAATGTTTTTGTAAAATTGTAGAGTTGTGCCGGTAAAAATAAAAAGGACTGATTGCGATTTGTGGCTTTCCTGATAAACTTAATCTGAAGAGTTGCAGTTTGCCTTGCAAGCAATGCCATTAAAACACACGGAACAATATTACGCGATTTATAATTTTCCACCACAGTTAAGATTACACTGACGCTCTCCCCCCAGACGGCATTTCTGTTCATAGAACAAAATGTCATATCTGTGGTCAACAAACTATCATCAGCTGCATTTCCATCCGTTCTAAACGGTTTGAAGCAGAGGCTGCGTTTTATGTATTCTCTTCGTACTCCATTTGCGGATGGCCCACGTGAGAAACAACCAAAAAAAAAAAATGGTTCAAATGGCTCTGAGCACTATGGGACTTAACTTCTGAGGTCATCAGTCCCCTAGAACTTAGAACTACTTAAACCTAACTAACCTAAGGACATCACACACATCCACGCCCGAGGCAGGATTCGAACCTGAGACCATAGCGGTCGCGCGGTTCCAGACTGTTGCGCCTAGAACCGCTCGGCCACACCGGCCGGCGAGAAACAACCGCCGGTGCTTCTTGCCTGGTTTTTGTGTCATGCTGACTGTGTAAAAACTACATAGGACAAAAAGTAATTTTAAGGATACATCTCTCATGTAGAGTCGTCCATGGTTGATTGTTGACGTAGTTGCGCCATTTCCCCTCTCGTTCTGAATGGCTCTGAGCACTATGGGACTCAACTGCTGTGGTCATAAGTCCCCTAGAACTTAGAACTACTTAAACCTAACTAACCTAAGGACAGCACACAACACCCAGCCATCACGAGGCAGAGAAAATCCCTGACCCCGCCGGGAATCGAACCCGGGAACCCGGGCGTGGGAAGCGAGAACGCTACCGCACGACCACGAGATGCGGGCCCTCTCGTTCTGACTAAACGAAACAATGAAGTTTAGATTTCCTTACACGGAGCCCGCGGTCAATGTTGGAAAATGGCAGCAAATGGAAGAGTACTTAAATAAATCTTTGTGTAGATGATTACTCTGGAATTCACACTGAAGTATTTATACGTTTTTTATGCCAGTTACAGATAACTTCTTTTGTATATGAAGGTATTAAATTCGGTCCGTAATTACCAATTACTGCTCTACAAAATGCAGAGGCCTCTCGTCGTACGAAATAAACCAAAATTACAATAAAATATTTAATAAACGAATGCACAAAATAGGTTCGGTTGGAGTTCATAAAACTTAATATGTTGTACTATTATTATTAAGAGAAGGGTAGCGTCATTTAACGTCAATATTAAATACATTACAAAACAAATTTAAAATAACATTACTCCATTTAAATTGTGCAATATTATTTTAAATCTGGTTTGTAATATACTTATTAATAATGTTAAACAAAGCCTACCTTCCATTTGTAGTCTGTATTACTAAGCGACTGTTACGTCTTTCAGTAATTCGCATAATTATTGGCACAATTTTAAATTCTGTCATAATATACTACATAAGGTATCTCCTTCTCTCCACCCGAACAGGCCTTGGAAGGCCCAACGGCACCGACCGACCGCCGTATCATCCTCAGCCGATTTGCGTCAATAAATGCGGATACGGAAGGGCATGTAGTCATCACACCGCTCTTCCGGCCGTTGTTCGTGAGAGAAAGCGCTACATTTCAATCGAGTACCTCTCCAGTTGCCCTCACAAGGGCTGAGTGCACCCTGCTTGCCAACAGCGCTCGGGAGACCCGGACGGTCACCTATTCAAGTACTAGCTGAGTCCGACAGCGCTTAACGTCGGTGTACTCACGTGGATCGGTGTTGCCACTGCGGCAAGGCCGTTGGCATATAAGGTACACTCTTATGTTAAAAGTTTATCTCACATACTCAAGTACGAGGTGAGTCCCACAAAATAATGAAAGGAAAAACGTTTATCGCTTACTACATTTTCACTGTTGGTACAGCGAAACTCAGCATCATACATGACGTTTTAATTTGTTACTTCTTTTCTACCGGCTCTGTTCGCAACACGATTTGGAGACAACATCCACATACATCACTGAATTATATCGTTGTAGGATGCATACACTGATCAGCCGGAACTTTAATCTCCTACCAAATAGCCGCTATGTCCACCCATGGCACGTATAACAGCGGCAACGCGTCGTGGTATGGAGGTAATGAGACTTTAGTAGGTCGCTGGAGGGTGTTGGTACCACATCTGCACACACAAGTCACCTAATTCCCATAAATTCCGGGGAGGGGGGGGGGGGCTAGGAGCTCTGACGCCACGTTCAGTCACATCCCAAATGTGTTCGATCGGGCTTACATCTGAAGAGTTGGGGGGCCACCAAATCAATCATAAGTCGCCGTTGTGTTCCTCGAACCACTCCATCACACTCCTGGCCTTGTGACATGGCGCATTATCTTGTTGAAAAATGCCACTGCAGCTGGGAAACACAATCGTCATGAAGGGTTTTTGCTGTAGACTGGGTAAGTAGAGCCATATCATAGTGTGGCCGTATTTGAGAGTCCACGTTAATAATAAATCTAATAAAAGATGAGATATGGTAACAATCTTAACTGTACTGGCGACCGACCTTACACAATCATTGAAGAGTTCCGGATAGAACGGTGTTTATGCTTTCTTTTTGGATCCTTGTGCAAGTGCGTGGTGTCGATATTGTAGGCATTATCATCTCCATCACTTTGGCCTGTCTTATTTTACTTTTTTAACTTTGGGACTTAATGATTATTAGTAACATCGTCCAGTTTTTGCTGTATGAACAGTATTTAATGTAGCTTGTTTTGCAAAGTACACATAGTATTCTAAAGCTTTACATGCTTTTGGATGAAATTACGGTCCTTAATACATCTACCTGTGTACTCTGCATCATGCCAACTTGAGTGTGTGGCAGATGGTCATAAATGGTGTGCAATAATAAACACTGTTGATAAGACTCTTAATGAGGTTAAGATTTTATTGTCAGGGTCATTTCACAAGATATGTTGTTTGACTCTCTTTTTGGAATATACACCTTATGATTTACAATAGACCTCTCAATGATGCAAAAGGCCACTCCTGTAGTGTTTGCCACTGAAGTTGTATGATCATCTACATGACAATCTTGTCCTCACTAAATGAATCTGACACAAAGAGCTGCTCTTCTTTAGCTATTGTTTATTAATCCTACCTGTTAAAGTTCCCAGACTGCTGAGCAGTACCCAAAATCGATGAGTTAATGGATTTGTAAGCTGCATCTTTGAGGGTGAGTTACATGTCCTTAGGATTCTTCTGGCATCTGCCTTTCCTTCAACTAATTGTGTGTGATCATTCCACTTTATGACTGCATATTTCCACTGATTGGTTGCACAATACAATAATGGGTATTTCTGCCTAAATAAGCACACTACATTACATTTATTTGAGAGCCAACTGCTAATCCCTGCACAAAGTGAGAATCCTTTGCATGTATTCCTTTACTTTGCTACAATTCTCAAACAGCATGGAGCAAATAAAGGAAAATAATATATTCTTTAGGAATATGTTGTGCAACCAGTGTACGATACTCCTTGGGCGTCAGCTCCACTGACCCATGGATGCCCCCGCCAATGTTCCCCAGAGCATAATAGAGCCGCCGCCAGTTTATCTACGTCCCGCAGTACAGGTGTCAAGGCGCTGTCCTCGTGGAAGACGACGGATTCGTGCCCTGCCATGGGCACGATGAAGAAGGTATCGGGATTCGTCAGACCATGCAGCGCTCTGCCACTACGCTGGAGTCCAGTGCCGATGGTCACGTGCCCATTGCAGTCGTAGTTGCCGATGTCGTAGTGTTAACATTGCCATATACGAGGGCAGTTCAATAAGTAATGCAACACATTTTTTTCTGAAACAGGGGTTGTTTTATTCAGCATTGAAATACACTAGGTTATTCCCCAATCTTTTAGCTACACAACACTATTTTTCAACGTAATCTCCATTCAATGCTACGGCCTTACGCCACCTTGAAATGAGGGCCTGTATGCCTGCACGGTACCATTCCACTGGTCGATGTCGGAGCCAACGTCGTACTGCATCAATAACTTCTTCATCATCCGCGTAGTGCCTCTCACGGATTGCGTCCTTCATTGGGCCAAACATATGGAAATCCGACGGTGCGAGATCGGGGCTGTAGGGTGCATGAGGAAGAACAGTCCACTGAAGTTTTGTGAGCTCCTCTCGTGTGGGAAGACTTGTGTGAGGTCTTGCGTTGTCATGAAGAAGGAGAAGTTCGTTCTGATTTTTGTGCCTACGAACACGCTGTAGTCGTTTCTTCAATTTCTGAAGAGTAGCACAATACACTTCAGAGTTGATCGTTTGACCATGGGGAAGGACATCGAACAGAATAACCCCTTCAGCGTCCCAGAAGACTGTACCATGACTTTACCGGCTGAGGGTATGGCTTTAAACTTTTTCTTGGTAGGGGAGTGGGTGTGGCGCCACTCCATTGATTGCCGTTCTGTTTCAGGTTCAAAGTGATGAACCCATGTTTCATCGCCTGTAACAATCTTTGACAAGAAATTGTCACCCTCAGCCACATGACGAGCAAGCAATTCCGCACAGATGGTTCTCCTTTGCTCTTTATGGTGTTCGGTTAGACAACGACGGACCCAGCGGGAACAAACCTTTGAATATCCCAACTGGTGAACAATTGTGACAGCACTACCAACAGAGATGTCAAGTTGAGCACTGAGTTGTTTGATGGTGATCCGTCGATCATCTCGAACGAGTGTGTTCGCACGCTCCGCCATTGCAGGAGTCACAGCTGTGCACGGCCGGCCCGCACGCGGGAGATCAGACAGTCTCGCTTGACCTTGCGGCGATGATGACACACGCTTTGCCCAACGACTCACCGTGCTTTTGTCCACTGCCAGATCACCGTAGACATTCTGCAAGCGCCTATGAATATCTGAGATGCCCTGGTTTTCCGCCAAAAGAAACTCGATCACTGCCCGTTGTTTGCAACGCACATCCGTTACAGACCCCATTTTAACAGCTCCGTACAGCGCTGCCACCTGTCGGAAGTCAATGAAACTATACGAGACGAAGCGGGAATGTTTGAAAATATTCCACAAGAAATTTCCGGTTTTTTCAACCAAAATTGGCCGAGAAAAAAAAGTGTTGCATTACTTATTGAACTGCCCTCGTACATGGGTCGTCGGCAGCTAAGGCCCATCGTTAGGAGTGTCGGGTGCACTGTGTGTTCAGACACACTTGTACTCGGCCCAGCATTAAAGTCTGACGTTAGTCCCGCCTCAGTTCGCCACCTTTCCTGTTTTACTAGTCTGCTCAGCCTACGACGATCGACTTATATAATGAGGGGTGGCCATCCAACATCACGACGTCTGGACGTGGTTTCACCTTGGTTTCGTCACGTGTTGAAGACACTCACCACAGCACACCTCGAACACCCGACAAGTCGTGCAATTTCCGAAATGCTCGTGGCGAGCCTCCAGGACATCACAGTCTGTCCTCGGTCAAACCCAGATAGTTCGCGCGCCTTCTCCATTCTGCACACGGACAGCACGCTCGCTAATACTGCATGCACTGTGCGTGTGTCTGACTAGCAGTCATTCCTCTCCACGTGACGCTGCTATCGCCTATACGGGTTTATATCGATAGTATGACTCGGGACATAGTGTTCTGGATGGTTCAAATGGCTCTGAGCACTATGCGACTTAACTTCTGAGGTCATCAGCCGCCTAAAACTTAGAACTAATTGAACCTAACTAACCTAAGGACATCACACACATCCATGCCCGAGGCAGGATTCGAACCTGCGGCCGTAGCGGTCGCTCGGCTCCAGACTCTAGCGCCTAGAACCGCACGGCCACTCAGGCCGGCGTTGTGGATGTTCAGTGTATTTCATTAGATATGACTCTATAAACACTGAGAGGCGCGAAAAACTGTCTTTTGCTTAAAATGGTGCGCAAATTACCTAGACTACATTCAGCCGTGTACCGCAAGTCTCTAGAGGAACGGAGGGTTCCAAATGATTGGAAAAGAGCACAGGATGCGGCTTTTCGCGGATGATGCTGTAGTATACAGAGAAATTGCAGCATTAGAAAATTGTAGCGAAATGCAGGAAGATCTGCAGCGGATAGGCACTTTGTGCAGGGAGTGGCAACTGTCCCTTAACATAGACAAATGTAATGTATTGCGAATACATAGAAAGAAGGATCCTTTATTGTATGATTATATGATAGCGGAACAAACACTGGTAGCAGTTACTTCTGTAAAATATCTGGGAGTAGGCGTGCGGAACGATTTGAAGCGGAATGATCATATAAAATTAATTGTTGGTAAGGCGGGTACCAGGTTGAGATTCATTGGGAGAGTGCTTAGAAAATGTAGTCCAGCAACAAAGGAGGTGGCTTACAAAACACTCGTTCGACCTATACTTGAGTATTGTTCATCAGTGTGGGATCCGTACCAGATCGGGTTGACGGAGAAGATAGAGAAGATCCAAAGAAGAGCGGCGCGTTTCGTCACAGGGTTATTTGGTAACCGTGATAGCGTTACGGAGATGTTTAATAAACTCAAGTGGCAGACTCTGCAAGAGAGGCGCTCTGCATCGCGGTGTAGCTTGCTCGCCAGGTTTCGAGAGGGTGCGTTTCTGGATGAGGTATCGAGTATATTGCTTCCCCCTACTTATACCTCCCGAGGAGATCACGAATGTAAAATTAGAGAGATTAGAGCGCGCACGGAGGCTTTCAGACAGTCGTTCTTCCCGCGAACCATACGCGACTGGAACAGGAAAGGGAGGTAATGACAGTGGCACGTAAAGTGCCCTCCACCACACACCGTTGGGTGGCTTGCGGAGTATGAATGTAGATGTAGATGTAGATCCAGTGTTTCATGCACTGTTTACAACAAACTTTAAGCATAATTTCAAAACTTCTTCGAACTTCTTCTCGCTTATATTCTTAATGTCAGATCTTCAACAAATTATGTCTTTTGTGAAGTAATTAGACGTTTGAAGCTGTTTTATACACGAGAGGTCCTGCCGAGAGTTTACTGGTTATAGTACAGGGGATGAACAAAAATATGGAAGCACCAAAATCACATCACATTACCCTGCTTCCAGCTACATACTGGCAAGTTCGGGCATCGGTGATGGAGGGGGACAGCGATCACGCACGCTTCTCTCAAAAGTAGACCACAAATGCTCAAACATATTGAGATCTGGAAACTGTGATGGCCAGTTGATATGCGGTGATTCATCGTCGTTCTCACAAAACTAACTCTGGACGATGCATGCTGTACGAACATGGACCCTGTCGTCTATTTAACACAGTGTCACCACTAGAGAAGAAATATTGAACCATGGGTTTGGCCTGATCAGCCAAAATACTCACCTAATCCTTGGCATTAATGCAGCCTTGCTGGGTAATCGTTGGGCTCATGAAATATCGCGATATGGCTGCCCAAATCATTAGCCAAGCTCACGACATATTCACTCTTGGGACGTAAACTCGACCAGAATTTGGAAACAGTCCAGGTTTTATGGCTTCGGAATCACATTTTCCTATTACGGACATTTACTTCACTGATGTTTAGTTTTGGAATTCCAGCTCGCCCTGCAATTCCCAGCTTTTGGAGCGCCCTTCGTGTTGTTTCGGTGCTGACAGGGTTCGCGACTATGACATTCAGTTATGCAGTGACTTTTGCAGCTGTCGACCTCTTATTCTTCGTCACAATCCTCTTCAATTACCGTTGTCACCATCACTTAACACTCACATTCGTCTGCTTTATGACATAGCGGATGCCGGCCGCGGTGGCCGTGCGGTTCTAGGCGCTGCAGTCCGGAACCGCGGGACTGCTACGGTTGCAGGTTCGAATCCTGCCTCGGGCATGGATGTGTGTGATGTCCTTAGGTTAGTTAGGTTTAAGTAGTTCTAAGTTCTGGGGGACTGATGACCTAAGATGTTAAGTCCCATAGTCTTCAGGGCCATTAGAACCATTAGAACTAGAATCAAATACGGTAGCACAACCTGAAATTTTAGCTAACATTTGCGTTTATGTTCAAGCATGTATTTCTCGCGGTGTATCCATATTTTTGCCCAATCCTTGTACATTATGCTAGGACTCGCACGAGAGCACTTTTATTAGGATCCACTGAAACGATTTTGTGTATTCATTTATTAAATAAGTAGTTGATGCAGAAGTCATGTCAGCTGCTGTGCAGCACCGGCACTTAGCGTGCCACACTGTACGTACGCGTTTTAGTCGTCGCTGCTTGGAATTTATAGTGGCAGCATGACAACTGTCCATATGTTACTTAAATTGTGTATGTATACGACGAAGGTTGTTTGGCTCATTATTGTGACTGTACCATTTTTACCCATGCCGACTCGATATGATTACCAAATGTGTGCGCTCAGGTGCGTGGCTGTTTCGTTTATGGTTAAGCTGATTTCTGATGCATTGTCTTTTGATTTTGGTATCTTTTGTACTAGATACCTCTAAATTCTAAAAGTATGAAAATTGACAATACGGATCTAAACTAATGATGTGATGTATAAAAAAATTTCGCTATCTGTAAGTGGAATAATAAATAAATAAATGTCTTTCTGGACCACCGGTAAGTTTTGTTGCGGCTATGTCGCAGCTAGTCCCACTCAACAGTTTGCCAGAGAGTTCATAGAACCACTTTCAGGCTACGTCTCGATCGATCCACTCGTGCAAAGAATGGAAATGTACATCTTTCCTTGCGAACTCTGATTTCTCTGATGATGATGATGGTTGTTTCTTCTATGAAGGTAGGAGACAACAAAATATTTTCGCAAATTTGATGATGACTGGGTCCACAGCCTTGGTAAAATTTTTGGGTGAAATCATTCCGCTTTAGGCTATTAAAACATTGTTTATTGCATGCAGTAAACAATAAATTCATTGCAATAATAATTTTCAACAGCCTAAAGCACAATGATTACATTTAAAACTATTTTCGAATTCGGAGGAGAAAGTTGGTGATTTAAATTTCGCGAAAAGATTTCGTCGCAACGAAAAATGTCTCTGTTTTAATGATTGTCATCCCAACTCGATTATCACATCCGTGACTCTCCTCTATAACTTTGACCTGGTGAGGATCCCACACCGCGCAGCAGTACTCTAGAAAAGAACGGACAAGCGTGGAGTAGGCAATTCAGTATATATGTGGCGTTACCGAAATGTCCTGCCAATAAAACGTAGTCCTTCGTTCACCTTCCCCACAACATTATATTAGAACAAATAAGCCCTCGGTCACAAGTATTAAGTTCAAAATTGACCAGATTTCGACGCTACTATGAGCGTCGTCTTCAGAATTAAATTAACTTTTCTAAAACATATTAGGTATATAATACATTAATAAAATTGAAGTTTGTACTGACTGGAAAGAGATGAAGTACTTACAAGTCACATTTTTAAAAAAAATTGAAGCCGGAAAGGTGACGTCATAAATAGTTGGAAATAAGATGGCGAGCCGCTAAGGGCTGCTCGTACTTGAGTGAACAAGGGTTGCAACATGACTGAGGTGCCCACATTAGAAAGTGTGGGCAAGTAAACATGGTGTTGCTACGAGCGCCATCTAGTAGCCGCAGAAACAACTAGGCTACTGTACATTCAAAATTAGACACATGAAATTGTGATTTTTTTCCCACAACATTTTGGTATGATGGTTCCAGTTCGAGCTGTTCAAAATTGTAATTACTATGTATCGATTGCATCGCCAACCTTCATATCTGTGTGTTTATCGTGCAAACGAAATACAACGTTTTTTTTTATCATGTGGAGGATCTAGCACTTTCTGTTGTTTTAGGGTCAACTGCTGCTTTTCTCACTACACAGACATATCATCTGAATCATCTTGCAGTTCTTTTTGATCTTTGGGAGACTTTAATAGACGCAAATGACAGAAACAACTGCAAATAATCTAGAGGGCTCCTCGAATTGTCTCCTAAACCGTTTATGTAGATGAAGAACTGCAGAGAGTTCTTTGAGAACACCAGATATCACGCGGGTTTCACTAGATGACTTCCTGTCCATTACTACGAGGGCGTGCTGAGAAGTAATGTCTCCGAATTTTTTCGTGAAAACTCTTACCGCTTTTTAAATAAAATAAAAGTTATTAACATTCTACATCTTTATTCTTCATGTCTACGTACTTATTCCTCAACATAGTCACCCTGGCGACGAACACATTTCTTCCAATGAGAGACTAGTTTGTTGATACCGTTAGTGTTGAATGTTTGACTTTGTTGAAGGAACCACAACCATACCTCTGCTTGCATCACTTCATCACTATTGAAGTGTAGCCCTCGAAGATGTTCTTTTAAGTTCCAGAAGTAGACGAAAATCGGATGGGACCAACTCGGGACTGTACGTAAGATGATCGAAGATAGTGAATCCAAGGCGTCGAGTTGTTGCAGATGTCGCAGTGCTCGTGTGTGGTCTAGAATTGTCATGCTGAAGGAGAGTGTGCTCCGTACGTGAACGAACTCTTTGAATTCGAAACTCAATTACAGCACATTGTTACTCACGCACCGACGTAGTTTCGTTAAACACTGCCACACTAAGCGCCACAATTTCGAACGCTCTAGCGTCAGATGACTGAAAACATGCACACATGTAGAATGAAGATGTAGGATACTAACAACGTTTGTGTTATTTAAAAAGCATTGAGATATTTGAAGGCATTACTTTCCAGCACGCCCTCGTACGAAAAGCGAACTTTCTGAGAGGAAATCACGAATATAGTCACACATCTGAGATGAAACACCTTAGGCACACAATTTATTACAAGACACTTATGAGTAAAGGGGTCGAAAACTATGCCTAGTTGTTTCCTTTCGTACCTCAATCCTCGAAAGTTCTTCAGACCGACAATTTTTTGAAATTAATCAATATCTTTGTTTCTGTCCACGTTTTGTATTCCGCATTTTCAGCTCGCTCGTCAGATCATTTATTCTATTCAGGATCGACCATTTTAATCCATAAGGAGGAATAAATCGGGATAGAGATGGGACATAGCAAAATGCTTTAGATAAAAGTTGTAGGTGGCATAGAGGATCACACATTGCTACTAACGGCCGTGATCTTGAACATGGTTTTCAAGGTGATTTCGACGTTAAAGTGATTTTTTTCGAAAACGTAGTTTTAACAGTCGCTCCCACTACAAGCAATGCCTGCTTTTGCTAAGCAAATACGTTTTTTGTTCTAGAAGGGATTAACTCGGATTAGACGAGGGATACAGCAAAATACAATGTTAGATGTAGACCGGAAGGGGTACAGGGGGTCATGTATCACTAGCAATACCCATGATTTTAAAGGTAAATATGGAAGGTCATTCGAAGGTCGTGTTTTGTTTCATGACAACCCGTATTTGTGACTTCAGATTTGAAAAAAACGAACATTGATTTGAACTTTAAGTTTTAAATAACTTATTTACTGGCGAAAATAAATAAATCACTGCCTATAAATGTTACTGTGGCATTTGCAAAGAGAGAACAAACATAAATAAAACGTAGACAAGCGATTTACAAAGCGTTGAGTGAGTCCACTCGCGACTCATTACGCGGTATGTCCTTTCCAATTTTTATCTAACATTGTATTTTGGTGTTTCCCTCTTCTATTCGAAGTTAATCCCTACCGGAACTAAAAACATGTTTGCTTATTTGACCTTCATAAAGATAGCCATGACCTTGAAAAATGTATGATTTTATACGTCGGATTTGCCGCTCCTTTCAAATCTTGAGTCAAATATAAGAGTTCCCATTTTAAAAAATCACTATAACCTCCAAATCGCGTAGAAAATCGCTTTCAAGGTCACAGTCATTAGTAGCAATGCGTGACCCTTTTTGTCACCTACAACTTAGATAAAACATTTTGCTGTATCTCATTTCCATCCGAATTATTCCTCAGTGTGGATTAAAATGGTCCACCTTGTATAGCTAGAGAGAAAAGCTCAAGGGCGCTATATTCCAGAAGACAGCATATATGCACTGTTCTCCCTTTAAAATCGTCAGCATTATCTGCGTTCAGCCGCCAACGCTTGACTCCAATTCACAGCACAATCTAACGACGAACGCATCCCCGATTTCGAAATCCTAGTTATCTTTTGATTCCTCCAATTCGGCGAGACCTTCAATGGCGATAAAGAAACGCCGGGTTGTGGGAGGGAGAAGCCAGAGGCGAGAGGCGGGAGCCTTTAATTGCCATGAGTGTGCCGCTGTGCGCGTGCGCGAGGCGCCACGCAAGCGCAGCGGCCACGGGCTCTGACGTCGTGTCGTGTCACACGAAAATGGCGGGGGGCTGCTCCAGGCTACAAACTCCTTGACAGCAAGCGTACTTGTTACAAGATACGCCTAAATTCACATAAATTCAAATAAATCACGGTAACGTAATAATGTAGGTCTCGAATATTGTAAACTTAGCCAAAATGTTGCACACATACTCTATCTGATTGAAAGTACCCAAAAAGCTGTTAACAGACATTACAATGAAGTGTGTCTTCCCTTCGCTTTTATGACGGTTTGAACTCTGCTGACGACATTTTCAGTGAGGTGTCTGAATGCTTCTGGATGAACAGCGGCCAGTTGTTCCTCAAGAGTATAAACCAGAGAAGTTAGTGGTGTTGGATGCTCGCGTCTTGAGCGAAGTCGAGGCTCTGTCTCGTTCCACAGATGCGCCATTGTTTTCAGGTTGGGACTCTGAGCAGGCTATTCCATTTCAGGAATCTTATTTTTCACAAACCACTGCCTCACCGATGTTGCTTTATGACAGAGCGCTCTGTCATGATGACACAATCATCGTCTCCGGGCTGTTACTGAACTATACCAATGCTTTAAAATGTGTTCATATTCTACGGCATTTAGCATTTTCTTAAACACCATAATGGGACCACGCCCTAAGCACGAAAAACTCTCCCGTACTGTAACATCTCCCCTCCCCTTCCCCCACTTCACTATTGACACTACACATGATGGCAGGTAACGTTCTCTAGATATTCGCCAAACCTAAACCATTTCATCGGATGCCATATGGTATAGTGTAATTCATCACTCCAAATTACTCGTTTTCAGTCATATGTTGTCCAGTAGCATAGCTCTTTACACCATCTCAATCTTCGGTTAGTATTGACTACGGAAATGTGTGGATTTTGAGGAGCTGCTCTACCATCGTACGCGATTCTTTTAACTCTCTCCGCACAGTCGCTATAGTAGTTGGACTGATGGTAGCCCTTTGAAACTCAAGAGTGTTTGTTGCACCTGATTTCTTTTTCTTTTTTTTTTTTCTTACGACCACTCTTTGCAGTGCCGTCCGTCGATACGTGTGATGTGCTGGTCTTGTTTTAGCTGTAGCTTTTCCTTCGCACTTACACGTCACAATCGCATCACCATGAGTCTACTTGGGCAGCTTCAGCAAGGCTGAAATGTCCCTGATGTGTTCGTTACTCAGGTGACATCCAACGACTAATGCACGTTCGAAGTCACTGAGCTTCTCTGACGGGCCCATTCTGCTGTTACGGCCTCTCCACTGTCAACGTAATACTCCCTGCTTCCTTTTATTCTGGCAGGTCCGCCTCTAGTGACATCTATTCATTACATGAGGAAGAGTCTGGGTACCTTTTATCAAACGGTGTATGAACGACGTTGATGGAACATTAAACCAGAGTTCCAGAAACAGAATTTACACTTGCAAACAACTTAATTAGTGTAAAGCGCAGCTAGCACCCACCATCATGACGGTGTCGACCGGTGGTGGCATTGGCTGCACGAGGCAACAAAAGCATTGGGAAGGCATCCCGACATCTGACTGTTCAATTGCCACCGCCAACTCACGGTTAATGGTCAGAGTTGGGCCCAAGTTGGGTGTACTCGCTCTAAGCCAGTCCAGATGTCCTCAACACGATTGAATTCAGCTGGTCTAGGACAGACGTACAAGCATCCTCATGTCTTTGAACTGTTCCTGAAGCCACTGTGACACTGTTCGGGGGCGCTGGTATGGCGCCGAGTCTTGCTGAACATATAAATCGATTTTGGGGAGCGGTAAGCTACTAAATAAATACAAAGTGTGAGACAGCAGGTTTCAATATAGTTTGCCAGACGTGTCAGGAGCCTCATTTCGTGCCACGTAAATATACCCTGTCTAACCGTTACTGTGCTGGCAAGCGGAATTGTTTGAGTCATTAGTTTTCAAAGCACTCGTACCATGTAATTGGTGTGTACTAACATGTAGCATTGATCCAAGGGAAATTTTCACTCGCTGAATCTGTTCATATGCGAAACTGTGGCCTTTGAAGCAGGCGTGGATCCATGGGACGGGGAGTTGAGAGGGTTGTGGGGGAGGTTCACGGGACCCTCCACCAAAAAGATAAAGCACTATACTGACCACTCATGTAAGGAAATTATTACGATTGTAGTAAAACATGTAATACAGTATATTTTACCACAATTGTTTATTTTTATTTGCGAATACTCCATTAGGACCACACAAAATATTTAAGAACTGGGCTTTTGCCATTCCTTGTGTCAATATTTCTTTCATTGCCTTCCTGTGGCTTCCTTTTTCTCTTTAGACCATGTCGTTCGAGTCTTCGTCTTTGGTTTCTCCTTTTAGTTAACTTGCCATTTGTGAATTTTGGACATGAAGATTTCGTTGTTCGGGACATTTTCCAGTGTGAATCTTGCCAATTTCAGATCAGTCGTCATCTCGCTAATACATTTCATTGTGTTACATTAGCGTTATTCTTGTTGTCACAGAATTCGACTATTTGTATTGTAAGTCTGTCTAAGTTCATTCTTTCAATGTGCCCACAGAATCTTATCTCAATTTTCTGATGTCGCTGTGAATATTTGTGTATTATTTTTTTTCCTGTTTGCCTGTGATTTGGTATTGTTCGGTTACAAGTTTTGAGCGCAGAATTTCTCTCACGATTTTGCATTTTTTCCTCATTGCTTTGAGTGTATGCTTACATGTTAAAAACTATTGTTACTGATACATAGAGGCACTCTGTTTTAATTATTATAATGTCTTCGTTTTGTACACTTGGACATACAGTTCTCACTCCAGATATTTTGGGTAGGTTCCTATGTAGCTTCCATCTTTTGGCATCTAATTTCGTTTGCTTTTGTTTTGATTCCATTCCCTTCAACATTTTCACCGACGTATTTAAACTGTGAAACTGGTTTTATTTTGCAATATTTCATCTCAATGAATTTTGGTTCCTGTTTGTTGCAGGCCACGATTCGGTCTTCTCAAAAATGTCTAGAGACCGACTTGTTCTGCAGTTTCTTTCAAGAGCTCATACTTACTTTGGACTGATGAAATGTCGCGAATTACGACTGCTAAACCGTCTTTAAGTGCTAGGCGGTCTGTAGATAACTTGTCACTCCTCTGAAGTAAAATGATCAGAGGTGCAAGTAGGAATGTTCAAATGTGTGTGAATTACTAAGGGACCAAATTGCTGAGGTCATCGGTCCCTAGACTTACATACTACTTAAACTAACTTATGCTAAGAACAACACACACACCCATGCCCGAGGGATGAGACGAACCTCCGGCGGGAGGGGCCGCGCTATCAATGACATGGCGCCTCTAACCGCACGGCCACTCCGAGCGGCTCCAAGTTGGAGGGGATCTCTGTACCTGTAGGTCACAAGGAGCTCCTGGTTGTTATTGTGCAGCGTCCAATTGGCGAATTACATGGTTTGCATAAAAAGCAGTGGCCACACTGCCATAACGTGAAGTACGTGCGTCACATGGCATTTCTACTGTCTGTAGCTGATAGCTGAAGGTCAGTTCAGGTAGTGCAGTGAGCGACAACGATTATGTTTGAAACAGTTGCTGTGCGTACAGTGTAAAATTGCGGGAAGCCAGTTCAAACACCATAACAGTACGAGGTGCATTCAAGTTCTAAGGCCTCCGATTTTTTTTCTCCAGACTGGAAAGAGATAGAAACATCCGCATTGTTTTAAAATGAGGCCGCATTCATTGTCAATACGTCCCAGAGATGGCAGCACCGTACGGCAGATGGAATTTTACCGCCAGCGGCGAGAATGAGAACTGTTTTAAATACTTAAAATGGCGACGTTTTCCTTACTTGAACAGCGTGCAATCATTCGTTTTCTTAATTTGCGTGGTGTGAAACCAATTGAAATTCATTGACAGTTGAAGGAGACATATGGTGATGGAGTTATGGATGTGTCGAAAGTGCGTTCGTGGGTGCGACAGTTTAATGAAGGCAGAACATCGTGTGACAACAAACCGAAACAACCTCGGGCTCGCACAAGCCGGTCTGACGACATGATCGAAAAAGTGGAGAGAATTGTTTTGGGGGATCGCCGAATGACTGTTGAACAGATCGCCGCCAGAGTTGGCATTTCTGTGGGTTCTGTGCACACAATCCTGCATGACGACCTGAAAATGCGAAAAGTGTCATCCAGGTGGGTGCCACGAATGCTGACGGACGACCACACGGCTGCCCGTGTGGCATGTTGCCAAGCAATGTTGACGTGCAACGACAGTATGAATGGGACTTTCTTTTCGTCGGTTGTGACAATGGATGAGACGTGGATGCCATTTTTCAATCCAGAAACAAAGCGCCAGTCAGATCAATGGAAGCACACAGATTCACCGCCACCAAAAAAATTTCGGGTAACCGCCAGTGCTCAAAAAATGATGGTGTCCATGTTCTGGGACAGCGAGGGCGTAATCCTTACCCATTGCGTTCCAAAGGGCACTACGGTAACAGGTGCATCCAACGAAAATGTTTTGAAGAACAAATTCCTTCCTGCACTGCAACAAAAACGTCCGGGAAGGGCTGCGCGTGTGCTGTTTCAACAAGACAACGCACCCACACATCGAGCTAAGGTTACGCAACAGTTTCTTCGTGATAACAACTCTGAAGTGATTCCTCATGCTCCCTACTCACCTGACCTGGCTCCTAGTGACTTTTGGCTTTTTCCAACAATGAAAGACACTCTCCGTGGCCGCACATTCACCAGCCATGCTGCTATTGCCTCAGCGATTTTCCAGTGATCAAAACAGACTCCTAAAGAATCCTTCGCCGCTGCCATGGAATCATGGCGTCATCGTTGTGAAAAATGTGTACGTCTGCAGGGCGATTACGTCGAGAAGTAACGCCAGTTTCATCGATTTCGGGTGAGCAGTTAATTAGAAAAAAAAAATGGGAGGCCTTAGAACTTGAATGCACCTCGTATGTTTAGGAAACACGAACAACATGCGAAGACCATGACTGAAATGGCACATGGTCGAAGGGCCTGTTTTCTTCTGTCACTGCACCCTATTATCCTTCATGACCATGCACGATTCCACACGGCGAACTCAGTGAAGGAGCTCCTGTGCACATGGGATGGGAGATACTGGAACATCCACCGTATTCACCCTATATGAGTCCGTGCAACTACGACCTATTCGCCAAAATGAGGAAATCTCTTCGTGGCGGGTACTACAGCACAAGAGAAGACATCGTCCGTGCCATAAGGCGGTCCTTGCGAGACATCGACAGAGATGGATACGCTGGCGGTGTACGACGCCTTCCATCTCTGTGGGGGAACGTGATCGAGATGCGGAACGATTATATTGATATATTGACACCATGTAATACGGTGAACTTCTGTCAATGAAGTCTGGTATGGGTTATAGCCTTGTTACTATTACTTTTTATCCAACTGATGTACACTCCTGGAAATTGAAATAAGAACACCGTGAATTCATTGTCCCAGGAAGGGGAAACTTTATTGACACATTCCTGGGGTCAGATACATCACATGATCACACTGACAGAACCACAGGCACATAGACACAGGCAACAGAGCATGCACAATGTCGGCACTAGTACAGTGTATATCCACCTTTCGCAGCAATGCAGGCTGCTATTCTCCCATGGAGACGATCGTAGAGATGCTGGATGTAGTCCTGTGGAACGGCTTGCCATGCCATTTCCACCTGGCGCCTCAGTTGGACCAGTGTTCGTGCTGGACGTGCAGACCGCGTGAGACGACGCTTCATCCAGTCCCAAACATGCTCAATGGGGGACAGTTCCGGAGATCTTGCTGGCCAGGGTAGTTGACTTACACCTTCTAGAGCACGTTGGGTGGCACGGGATACATGCGGACGTGCATTGTCCTGTTGGAACAGCAAGTTCCCTTGCCGGTCTAGGAATGGTAGAACGATGGGTTCGATGACGGTTTGGATGTACCGTGCACTATTCAGTGTCCCCTCGACGATCACCAGTGGTGTACGGCCAGTGTAGGAGATCGCTCCCACACCATGATGCCGGGTGTTGGCCCTGTGTGCCTCGGTCGTATGAAGTCCTGATTGTGGCGCTCACCTGCACGGCGCCAAACACGCATACGACCATCATTGGCACCAAGGCAGAAGCGACTCTCATCGCTGAAGACGACACGTCTCCATTCGTCCCTCCATTCACGCCTGTCGCGACACCACTGGAGGCGGGCTGCACGATGTTGGGGCGTGAGCGGAAGACGGCCTAACGGTGTGCGGGACCGTAGCCCAGCTTCATGGAGACGGTTGCGAATGGTCCTCGCCGATACCCCAGGAGCAACAGTGTCCCTAATTTGCTGGGAAGTGGCGGTGCGGTCCCCTACGGCACTGCGCAGGATATTACGGTCTTGGCGTGCATCCGTGCGTCGCTGCGGTCCGGTCCCAGGTCGACGTGCACGTGCACCTTCCGCCGACCACTGGCGACAACATCGATGTACTGTGGAGACCTCACGCCCCACGTGTTGAGCAATTCGGCGGTACGTCCACCCGGCCTCCCGCATGTCCACTATACGCCCTCGCTCAGTCTGTCAACTGCACATACGGTTCACGTCCACGCTGTCGCGGCATGCTACCAGTGTTAAAGACTGCGATGGAGCTCCGTATGCCACGGCAAACTGGCTGACACTGACGGCGGCGGTGCACAAATGCTGCGCAGCTAGCGCCATTCGACGGCCAACACCGCGGTTCCTGGTGTGTCCGCTGTGCCGTGCGTGTGATCATTGCTTGTACAGCCCTCTCGCAGTGTCCGGAGCAAGTATGGTGGGTCTGACACACCGGTGTCAATGTGTTCTTTTTTCCATTTCCAGGAGTGTATTTACTACAACTTGGCGCATCTACCCGCTGGCAACCTCTAGCATCAATACTGTTTTGCCTACGAAAGTTTTAATGTGGTTGAGGCGGTTTCCCGGAGTGAAGTAATCACGGTAGAAGCTTGAAACTGTATCTTGTGAGAAGTCCAGAGTCCGCGCCACCTCAGAGGCGGTATATATCACGCATCTGATGCTCACAATCTACCTGTGCTCAAATGCTATGATATCTTGCGCCTTGCCCGCACTGCGCTCGACAGTCACGACCAGCGTGGGATTTGACGTCATCTCATTCACGCCGAACTATTCTATTGCAAATTTAGCGAGCTACGAGGCGCAGTAATAAGGCACTGACCTTACGTTCTGGAGGGTGGTGATTCACATTCGACATTTAGGTTTTCCGTGATTTCCCTAATTCGGCAAATACCACGATAGGAGACTGCCGATTTCCTTTACCAATCAGAGATTGTGCTCCGTCTCTAATGATCTCGTGGACGGCCGGACGTTGAACCCTAATCTTCCATTCTTCTTTTTTTCCTTCGTAGCAGTCATCTCTCATTCAGTTGTTCGTTAATGTCTTACCGGGCATGTTTGAAATGTAAAAAGTTGGTGTATTAGTTACAGTACCATCGAAAAAATGTAGGAGGTTGTTCGGGGATATTTTCTTAGTAGTTTCGCATAAAAGACACGTAATAATGTAATTATTAAAGAGTAACAATATGTTACAGAATAGTAATGGAATTATGATTTATTCGGTTCTTCACCCGAGTTACCATTGTTTCTGTGAAAACACTTTCATAATAGTGATTAAGCCTGTAGCAGCAGAAAAATACACTCAGATGTTCCATGACATCCTTTCCCATTTACAGAGGCAAGGCAAGGAGGTGTCATTTTGCAGTACACAACGGCATATGGAATTTAAATGTGGTAGCAGATGCAGCTGCTACGGATGCCTGCGTCTAAATCACAGTTCCCCAAGGTGCTGCCCCTGTACATCCATTTACATCGCTGTTAAGGCACAGAATCATGTAGATGTGGGAAGAGGAATGATGTGGATAAATAACAACAATCTGTGATCAGTGAAACAAACTATACGGCCGTGGCGTACTCCTGGACAGGGGTAACCTGCGTATGGACATCCCGCATAGGCTATGTCAGAAGATCTGGATGTCTGGAAAGTCTCCAAACCAATCGTCCCAATCATTGCCAGCCGCTGTGGCCGAGCGGTTCTAGGCCCTTCAGTCCGGAACCGCGGCGCTGCTACGGTCGCAGGTTCGAATCCTGCCTCGGGAATGGATGTGTGTGATGTCCTTAGGCTAGTTAGGTTTAAGTAGTTCTAAGTCTAGGGGACTGATGACCTCAGGTGTTAAGTCGCATAGTGCTCAGAGCCATTTGAACCACCTACTCATCTTCATATCATTGTTCAATAAAGGTTTTCCACTTGACTGCGCAAACTATCGAAAGATAGTCCTTATCGCCTATGCCAGTAAAATCGTTCTCACTATACTGAATGAGTGACTGAAGACATTCTTACTTCCGCAAATATCAGATGACTGAACTAGGCTTATTGCAGGCAAGAGAACTCCTGAGCAGATCCAAAATATCCAGCAGCTGATAGAGAAGACAAAGTAATATAATATCAAGATGTTCATGTGCTTCGTGGATTACAAGAAAGCTCCCGACAAGGTGAAATGGTCAAAGCTGTGGACTGTCCTCGAGATAGGTACGCCGAGACGTCTGGTATACCTAAACCGGTAACTGTACTTTTCGAACACAGCGACAGTAAGAATCAATAACACCTTCTCAGATACTTTTTCTACTAATGCTGGCGTCAGGCAAGCTGCATTCTCTCTCCACTATTGTTCAATGAATATAGTGAGCTCATTATGAGGGAGGTTCCTGAAGACGGCATCGTCGTAGGTGACAGAAAAGTAAACAATCTCAGATATGCACATAAAACTCTGATAACTACAACAGAGGTACATCACCTGGAAATCATCAGGCTAATGTTGGCCGAATGAAGCAGAGAATATGGTCTTGAAATCAAGAACGCAAAGCCCAAAGTGATGATGTTGATCGTGTTAATAACAGACCTGACATCACAAGAACTGCTGCGTACGAGGTCTGTAACCTCCCCACAAAAATTTAAAAGACAATATTTAATAGAAATGGAGCCAAGTGTAAGCTCCCCAGAGAAATGTAAAGACAATGACAATTAAATGAAAAATAGCAATCTGACACAAATCTAAGCTGCCCACAAAAATGTAAGAATATTTAAATGTTAATGAAAACGCAAATAGACCGAAATGTCGATCTTAGGCCCTGTTCACTAATTAAACTGAAATTCTTACCTTAGTAAAACTGCATCTGCTCTTATTTTTCACCATAGCTCGAAGGAAATGCATCGCAAAAATTTTGAATTTAAGGGAAACTTTTCTTTAAGGAATTGTAACGGAAATATTCTTTCAAAGGAAAAAGATTCTTTGTTAAAAATGGTTGGTTTAAAAAACAGAATTATTATTCGGGCGATTCTTGAACAAATTAGTTACAGTTAATCTACATTACATTATCAGATGTGCGCAATGCTGCTACATTACCTTATTTAAAAATTATACCTCGTCCTGAATCTTGACCAGAGTGCCATGTCGACGCCTGCCGACTCCTCACACACAACTGCGACTATCTCTCGCACGCTACTACCACAGACTACGTCATCTCGCATGCGCTACTACTCTCCAACTCTAACTCGCAACTGAACTCTCGCGCTACTGGACCGCAACTACCCTCTCGCGCGGTCAAGCGCAGACTAGGAACGACAAAAAGCTCTCTGGTCAGAGACTCTGCAATGCCTCGCCATCGCCGCCACACAACATACGTGTTTCAGGTCGTCAGGCGCTTCGAGTATTTAGGATCTGTTGTCATTGATACTTGAGACTGAGAGCCTAAGATCCGTAGGCGCATGTCGACTGCGAGGCATTCTACAGCAAAAGTTGCTCACTTCTGGAAAGATACCTCCACAACTGCCAAGACAAAGCTCACCCTCGTCCGAACTCTAATCTTCGCTATCGTGATCTATGCAACAGAGGCCTGGACGATGAAGACGGCGGATCGTCGCAGGATTGATACTCTGGAAATGTGGTGCTATAGAAGATTACTTAGAATACCATGGACAGCGCAGCGAACTAATGAACGGATTCTGAGGCAGCTCAATATCAGAACAGGACTGTCGACTCTTGTCAGTCAAAATCAGTTTTGCCAGAAGGCAAAAAGAAAAGGAACGAAGGGTCATGAAGGGAAAGTCTACGGCTGAAGCCTATTGGACGCTACCATTGCGGTGGATATACCAGATTAAGAACGTGACCGGAATGGGCTTGCAGCAAGCAAGTCACCATGGCCAAACAGAGCTTATTGGAGGGGGTTGTCAAGGGGCTTATCACGTGATGCCACTATATACTTGCTCTGGGCTAGACAACAGAGAGAGAGAGAGAGAGAGAGACTGACACTCTGTCTATAGAGGCAGATTCATATATAGTTCAGACATATAATTTTGAAAGCAGCTGAACTGAAGCTGTTCTGGTTTTGTCCTGGCTCTCACTCCGATGAGTTTGTTATTTCGTTTAATCCTCCGGTGCCTGAGCTGCATTTTGCACTCGTACCCCGCAATGCACCTCCATCAGCAAGGCACTCCCACCGACTTGATACGAGGCCAGTTCGCTTCAAAGCTCTCTTACACACATCGTTGGAGTAAAGATGAGGTCTTCCAACATTATAATAACCTCCAAAAAGTTCTGTATCCAACAGGAAATTAGATATTTGCACAGGATCCAGAGGGCTGACGTGGATTAACCATCTAAGTCGTCAGTGATTGAGCAAGCTAAACATATTAACGGCACCTGTTCGCTTTAGAACATCGCCAATTGGTACTTGGTCTCGCCGAGAGGCCTGAAGGATCTTCGCGAAACGGCAGACTTCCTTTTTATTTCGCAAAGTGGTCGTCCAGGCATCACTGTCACACGCAAACATGCTGATTGTACAGCAACGATTATTCGAGGTTCGTTATTTTCTGTTTGCAGTGCATTATCGGAAACCATTTTCTTGAGACTGGGCATAACTGCCGTTAATTTACCAATTTTGTTGGTGACAACGTCCAGTGACACCTACTAGTTATGGTGAAGCCAAGGTACGTGAAGTTGTTTACTACCTCCAAAGGACGTGCGATAAGGGTAACGAAGGAGGAGCGTCTGTGTCCTCGCTATAATGTTAGTTTCCATGAAACTGACGCCTAAGACCAAACTTCCGTCACACGGCTGATAACCGATCGATGAGATGCTATAGCTATTGTACGTTACACTTGCCCTTTAGACGATTAACCTGTTTGTCTTCGAAGGATGAAAGTTTTACTGAGCTGACAACCTTAAGATATCTGTATTATGTTCATGAATGAACTTTGCGATGCCTGTGAGGGGACTTGTGCGTCGAACCGCTCAAAATGCCTCAAGGGCACTTTGAAACCGTTTACATTGTCTCTTGATACACTATTGGCCATTAAAATTGCTACATTAAGAAGAAATGCAGATGATAAACGGGTACTCATTGGAAAAATATATTATACTAGAACTGACATGTAATCACATTTTGCCGGCCGCTAGTGGCCGTGCGGTTATAGGCGCTTCAGTCTAGAACCGTGTGACCGCTACGGTCGGAGTTTCGAATCCTGCCTCGGGCATGGATGTGTGTGATGTCCTTAGGTTAGTTAGGTTTAAGTAGTTCTAAGTTCTAGGGGACTGATGACCTCAGATGTTAAGTCCCATAGTGCTCAGAGCCATTAATTACATTTTCACGCAATTTGGGTGCATAGATCCTGAGAAATCAGTACCCAGAATGACCACCTCTGGCCGTAATAACGGACTTGATACGCCTCGGCATTGAGTCAAACAGAGCTTGGATGGCGTGTACAGGTACAGCTGCCCATGCAGCTTCAACACGATACCACAGTTCAAGAGTAGTGACCGGCGTATTTTGACGAGCCAGTTGCTCGGCCACTATTGACCAGACGTTTTCAGTTGGTGAGAGATCTGGAGAATGTGCTGGCCAGGGCAGCAGTCGAACATTTTCTGTATCCAGAAAGGCCCGTACAGGACCTGCAACATGCGTTCGGGCATTATCCTGCTGAAATATAGGGTTTCTCAGGGATCGAATGAAGGGTAGAGCCACGGGTCGTAACACATCTGATATGTAGCGTGCACTGTTCAAAGTGCCGTCAATGCGAACAAGAGGGGACTGAGACGTGTAACCAATGGCACCCCATACCATCACGCCAGGTGATACGCCAGTATGGCAATGACGAATACACGCTTCCAATGTGCGTTCACCGCGATGTCGCCAAACTCGGATGCGACCATCATGATGCTACAAGCAGAGCCTGGATTCATCCGAAAAATGACGTTTTGCCATTCGTGCACCCAGGTTCCTCGTTGAGTACACCATCGCAGCCGCTCCTGTCTGTGATGTAGCGTCAAGGGTAACCGCAGCCATGGTCTCCGAGCTGATAGTCCATGCTGCTGCAAACGTCGTCGAACTGTTCGTGGAGATGGTTGTTGTCTTGCAAACGACCCCATCTGTTGACTCAGGTATCGAGACGTGGCTGTACGATCCGTTACAGCCATTCGGATAAGATGCCTGTCATCTCGACTGCTAGTGATACGAGGCCGTTGGGATCCAGCACGGCGTTCCGTATTACCCTCCTGAACCCACCGATTCCATATTCTGCAAAAAGTCATTGGATCTCGACCAACCCGAGCAGCAATGTCGCGATACGATAAACCGCAATCGTGACAGGCTACAATCCGAAACGTGATGGTACGCATTTCTCCTCCTTACACGAGGCATCACAACAACGTTTCACATGGCAACGCCGGTCAACTGCTGTTTCTGTATGAGAAATCGGTTGGAAACTTTCCTCATGTCAGCGCGTGTAGGTGTCGCCACCGGCGCCAACATTGTGTGAATGCTCTAAACAGCTAATCATTTACATATCACAGAATCTTCTTCCTGTCGGTTAAATTTCGCGTCTGTAGCACGTCATCTTCGTGGTGTAGCAATTTTAATGGCCAGTAGTGTATAATAGATCGTTAGCTGTGAAGTATGATTACATTCATCTATTTCACTTGAGGCAAGCAGCTTTCATGCTATGTACTTACAATCTTATACGCTGTCCAGTTACATTAATGTGATCACCTGTCAAAAGTCCGAGCAGCCACCTTTCGCAGCGCGGATCGCTGGGACCTGCGCAGAAAGAAAGTCAGTGATATTCTGAAATGTTGTGCCATCCCTACTTCAGTCCCTTGAACAACTGCTCTAGATTTCTTGGTTCAGGATCCGTACCGCGAACAGCCCGATCGAAGTGGATCCACAGATTATCGATTGGATTTAAATCCTGGGAGTTATGTGGCCAGAGGAGTGGGGAAAACACATCCTGGTGCTCATAGAACCACCCACGTACCCTACGAGCTGTGTGATACTTTGCATTGTCTTGCTGATAGATGCTATCGTGCTGAGGAAAAACAGATTTCATGCAGAGGTGTACATGGTCCCCAAGGATAGATGCATATTTGTGTGGATCTATTGTGCCTCCATTTTGGTGAATTCACTCAGGGCATGCCACGAAAACATTTTCCAGACCATTAATCTCCCTCCTCCAGACTGGAGCCCTTTGCTCTCAGAAGTTTCATGCTGTACACGCCAACGGCATCTGCCCGATGGAGCATAAAACGTGATTCATCTGAAAAGGCCACCTGTCCCTACTCAGTGGACGTTCAGTTCTGATACTGACGTGCAAATTCCAGCTTTCGTCGCAGATGCACAGCAGTCAGCATGGATGCGTGATCCAGGCACCTGATGCGGAGGCCCGAACGCAGCAACGTTCGCTGAACGGTCCTTGAGGAGACACTGTTTGTAGCTCTTTGATTCATCTGGGCGAGCAGTTGTTCAACAGTAGCGCGTCTATTCGCCCGTACACATTTCCGCAGCCGTCGTTCACACCTGTCATCTATGACCCGTGGTGCACTACTAGTTGCCTCAGAGCCGGTTTTGGATAGCACTATTTTGCCACACACGGTATAATTTAACCACAGCGGCACGCGAACAGTTTAATAACCTTTTCGGAAATGCTTCCACCATTGACCCGAAAGCCATTATTTATGCCCTAGTGCTGCCACCTGCCGCTTGTGAGTAGTTACTGCGATGTGACTAAACCGTGTATATGTTGTGTTTTAATAAGGTTTCCATCTGGAAGACAACAACTGAAATGTGTGTTTGGCGCAGTCATATTTAGTGTAAAACTCCGTCTTGAAGAGTCAAGGAAGGAAGATTATGGTTTAACGTCCCGTCGACGACGAGGTTGTTAGAGACGGAGTACAAGCTCCGATTGCGGAAGGATGGAGAAGGAAATCGGCCATTCGTTTTCAGAGGACATATTCCAGCATATCAGGAAACCACGGAAAACTTTAGCGTGGATGGTCAGAGGGAGATTTGAATCTTCTCCCCCGCGGACTCGAGTCCATTCTCTCACCACTGCGTCATCTCCATCATTCTGAAGAATCAAAGGGGCTAATAAATAAGAACAGTTGTCACAACATGCGTCATCTGTAGGAAAACGTACGAAAGTACTGGAAAATCACAAGTTATTTTACTTTTTGGATATAGTTCCTCTAGCCACTATTCACCTTTTAATCATTGGAAATTAATCGTCAAATCAAATTTTTTTCCAACATCTCACGCAATGCGTACAGTATCTCCTTATCCGCAGGGGGATGCCATTCTTTCAGACAAGCCCTCGCTTGTCAGAACAAAAGAACATCACGGCACCAATTATCAGGGCTGCAAGTGACCATATTCGAGACCTATGCCTACTGCAGATAGTTAGTACAGCTTTTGAACTACGTCCATCAAGTTTCAGGCATTCGGCGGCACAAGTTCTACTTCTTATGCTGACATATGACTACAATGTGTGCCCGAAATTAATAGGTTATTCCTTTTGCTGTGGATATGAGAAGAGTCACATTTTGGTTACGCCTAACCGTGATTGTCACTATTATCAATTGTAATACTCGGATACCTGTAACCAGTCACTGTCACTTACTTTCCCACTATCCGTTTCGGCAGATTGTACCTCACTCGTGAGGTGGAGTTGCTTAAATTAACGTAACATCGACAGTCTGTGCATTTCTGGGCTACCTGTGACACTATCTTCCATACATCACTCGCTGCTTTTCCGACTCGTATTTACTGAAAGATGAACAGATCTCTACCTTCAGGGCTATGCGTACAGACATAATTTGTGTCCTATGAGTCACTAGGGGTCTCACACTATAAAGCATTCCTTATACCCTTCATAAAAATCGTGGCAGTATGGGCGAGAGCGTGGCTACGAGCAAGTGAAAGAGGGGAAAGGGAAGAAAGGGTTGTCTGTGGGTAGAAGAGATGCAAGGAGAAATGCACTGCAATATTGATGTGTATGCCTTTGATTACGTTGGTCATCTTGTTGTCGTGCAAGCCACAGCTGAGCAAGGTGTGGAGGAAGCCTATATTAAAAACCTGTACCACAAATGGTTCAAATGGCTCTAAGCACTATGGGACTTAACATCTAATGTCATCATTCACCTAGACTTAGAACTACTTAAACCTAACTAACCTAAGGGCATCACACACATCCATGCCCGAGGCAAGATTCGAACCTGCGACCGTAGCAGCCGCGTGGTTCCGGACTGAAGCGCCTAGAACGACTCCACCACAGCGGCCGGCTAAACCGTACCATATAAACAAAATTTTTACAGCTTTTGTTAGCGTCGGGGAACCAACTCAAGAGTTTACAATTCACAGTGGAGTGAAACAAGGTTATCCCACCTCTTTCAAGTTGTTCTCTGCCGTCATGGTGATAGTAATACCAGATTTTAACTTTAAAAAACAATGGAATGAGGATCAAGACCTAACAGCCTGAGATTTTCAGATTGTACTATTGGCAAATAATTTTGAAAAACTACCGACGGTGGTATCGGATCTCGCCTTGGGATGTCAGAAAGTGCGACGGAGCGCAGACGTTTCCAAGGCAAAAGTACGTTATACGGAAATTTAGAGCTACACAGCGAGGTGTAAAAAGGTCTTTGTTAGGATTTACAAGGAAAGGCAAAAAAAGAGGAGAAGACGTGAGTCAGTTACCAATTTCAATGACGTCCTGGAGAGAACAGTTACTATGAAATGACAATGGACAAGCCATGCTGCCAGAATATATTATGACCGCTGGACAGGGGTGGTGTTGGAATGGAGTCCAAGAGACGGAGGCAGACCACGAGGAAGACCGCCACACCAATGGGAGAAACACCTGCGGAAGATCGCTGGAATCAGCTGGCTGAATGCCGCTCACGCCCGTTCCTCGTGGAAGATGAAGTACCAGTACCTGGACCAGCCACGTCATTTAATGATAGATATTGCTAATGATGATGATGTTGTTGATGATGCTGCGTATTTGAGATGACGAATAGGGACTCTCTAGGAGAGATGAACGTATGCTGTCAATTGAAAGTCATCTAAAACGTCTGATATATCTATTTACGTGTGTATGCTGGCGGCAAGACACAGCAATGATTCTATCGTTAACCTTTCTTATCTTTACGTACCACTTACGCGTGAGATACTGAACCATTGCACTACCAATCAGGGCGTTTTCCAACGTGCACAAGGGCACTACAAATAACATAGCCTCAAATTACACGAGTAGTATATTCGGAGGCAAAGTAAGCTCGTGACAAAAGTGACTCACTTTAATTAAAAGCAGAGGACGGGGGATACGAGATGCGTGGCGTAGGTAGCTCAAATCTAGCGTCAGCCAGCTAATTAGAGTGGTAGGGCGACTAGTAATTTCTGAGAGAGTGGCAGCGCCGCGTTTAGGGCCCTGCCGGGACCGCGAAATGCAGCGACGCTGCCCCTAGGTCGCAGCCGTGCCAATGGCCCGCCTAAGCGCTAATGGCGCACTGCTCTGGACAACGCAGGGGGACTTTCCGCCTACTGAGGGAGCGACGCGGCCGCTTACGGCAGGGGGGACGGGCAAGTTCTACGAGAAATACGCGCGCGAGAGGTACAAGGGGCGTTCAGTAAGTAATGCAACATTTTTCTTTTTTTATTCAGGATTCCAATACACCATATTATTCCTCCTTATTTTGGCTACAAAACCCTATTTTTTAACATAATCTCCGTTCAATATAATGACTTTATTCCACTTCACTGGGAGGGGATGTATGCCCGCATGCGACCACTCTACTGGTTGACGTCGGAACCAACGTCTTGCTGCTTAAATAACCTCCCCATTACCCATATACTGTTCCCCGCGGAATGCATCCTTCATTGGATCAAAAAGATGGAAGGTGCGAAATGCGGGCTGTGGGGTGGACGAGGAACAACAGTGCAGTGAAGTTTTGTGAGCTCCTCTCGGGTACGCAAACTTTTGTGACGAGACTTTGGCGAGGAGGACGAGTGTTTAATTGTGATCCGTCGATGTGTTCGCATGTTCAAACAACGCAGGAGTCACAGCTGCGTGCGGCCGGCTGGCACGCTCGATATCGGACAGGTTTGATGACTTTGCTGCGATGATGACAGACCCCTCGCCCAACGACTCACCGTGCTTTTGTTTTCTAGCAGGTATCCGTAGACATTCTGCAAGCGCCTGTATATACATACACACGTCAAAAAAGTCTTGCATCACCCCGGTTCCAAGAACGCCTGAAGATGGACGATGACTGTGGATATTGTATCACAGACACAGTCCATTTGACTGTTCAGAGATGTCACTAAACCCGCCCAAAGATGTAAACAACCATGCATGAGCAGCGCCTATTAGACGGAGGGGTCCGACAGCCGATCAGTTCCAGTCATTCCAAAAGGAAGGAGGTACACGACTCTTGTTGTCTGTAGTTCAACCATGCCTAGACGGTCAATACCGCGATTCGATCGCGTCCGCATTGTTACTTTGTGCTAGGAAGGGTTCTCAACAAGGGAAGTGTCCAGGCGTCTCGAAGTGAACCAAAGCGATGTAGTTCGGACATGGAAGATATTCAGAGGAACTGTCGATCATATACCTCGCTCAGGCCGCCCAAGGGCTACTACTACAGTGGATGACCGCTACCTACAGATTATGGCCCGGAGTAACCCTGACAGCAACGCCACCATGTTGAATAATGCTTTTCGTGGAGCCACAGGACATTGTGTTACGACTCAAACTGTGAACAATAGGCTGCATGACGCGCAACTTCACTCCCGACGTCCATGGCGAGGTCCATCTTTGCAACCACGACACCATGCAGATCGATACAGATGGGCCCAATAACATGCCGAATGGACCGCTCAGGATTGGAATCACGTTCTCTTCACGATGAATGTCGCATACAAACAGACAATCGTCTCCGTGTTAGGAGGCAACCCGGTCAGGCTGAACGCCTTAGACACACTGTCCAGCGAGTGCAGCGAGATGGAGGTTCCTTTCTGCTTTAGGGCGGCATTATGTGGGGCCGACGTACGTCGCTGGTGGTCATGGAAGGCGCAGTAACGGCTCTACGATACGTGAATTCCATCCACCGACCGATAGTGCAACCATATCGGCAGCATATTGGCGAGGCATTCGTCTTCATGGACGACAATTCGCGCCCCCATCGTACACATCTGGTGAATGGCTTCCTTCAGGATAACGATATCACTCGACTAGAGTGGCCAGCATGTTCTTTAGACATGAACCCTATCGAACATCTCTGGGATAGACTGAAGAGGGCTGTTTATGGACGACGTGACCCCCCAACCACTCTGAGGTATCTACGCCGAATCGCCGTTGAGGAATGGGACAATCTGGACCAACAGTGCCTTGATGAACTTGTGGATAGTATGCCACGACGAATACAGAAATGCATCAGTGCAAGAGGACGTGCTACTGGGTACGTGGTACTGGTACCGGTGTGTACAGCAATCTAGACCATCAACTCTGAAGGTCTTGCTGTATGGTGGTACAACATGAAATGTGTGGTTTTCATTAGCAATAAAAAAGGCGGAATGATGTTTATGTTGATCCCTATTCCAATTTTCTGTACAGGTTCCGAAACTCTCGAAACCGAGGTGATGCAAAACTTTTTTTGATGTGTGTATATGCGATGCTCTGGTTTTCCGCCAAAAGAAACTGAATGACAGCTCTCCACTTGGCACGAACCTACGTTACAGGCGCCATTTTGAAGATTACGTGTAGCGGCGCCACTTATCGGAACTTCGTGAAACTATAGAGGCTGCAGCGGGAATATTCCACGATGTCCCACAACAAATTCCGCATTTTTTCAACCGAAACTATACGAGAAAAAAATGTGTTGGAGTACTTATTGAACGCTCCTCGTATTTTCTAGTGAGAGAGGACTCAAGTCTTTGTTCGACGACGCTGTACATGCATTTCCCAACAGTGGTTGAAAATTTTGTGCTGTGCATTTTTTCTCGCAATGAAGCCAGCAGGAACGCTATATGTAAGGCAGAGAGAGCCAGGGCATGACGTTTTTCAGTAAAGGTACGTTCGTAAATGAAATCAACACGACTCCGTTCACGTTCCTGACAACCTGAATTAATAAAAAATTAACATTAAGTAGAAAAACACTGTCTAATGTTCTACAAAATTATATTTATTTGGTCACGAACTTGTTTTCGGTTTCTTAGACCATCCTCAGGAGACAAATGAATATCGCTAACACAGACAAAAATGATGTGCGTCTTACACACATGTCATTTGTAGAAAAGATACAAAAATCACCTACGACACAAAATTCACACTTTGCGCGAAGAAGAACGCCTTTCTACTGAGGCAGCTGAGCAACCTCTCGAAACTCTCCTACCCACCAACGCCATACCTCTTCAGTTTACTGTACTTTGTGGATGACTCGTATCCTATTTTGAAATCTATCACAAGGCGGTAATGCAAAATAAGTGATACAGAATTGCTAAAGCCACGGAGTACTTCAAGTTAGTGCACTTAAACGGTGACGAACATAAAATAACATACTTTCATTGTTTACTGTAAGTCAGGGTACAGTTGCAAGGGAAAAAAACGGGAAATAAGCGAGTAACTTATCCATTTTATTGGTTGCTAAGGTCCGAGGCTGATGTATTTCTTAAAAGAAAATACCCGATTATGCCTTCTGGAGTATCTTTTCTTTTGACCAGTGGTCATGGAGCGGAATTTATCTTTCGATAGTCTCCACTGCATGCAGTCCAGCATCAGTTCTGTCGTTCATGTCCGCATTTTCTGTATATAAGCGGTGCCACTGTAATTCCCGTATTTGTGTATTAACACATGCCGTTTTGCTTTGAACAACGCTACTGCCCTGATACACGGCGAAAACTATGCAACTACGAAACAGGCACTATGGAAGGATGTAGCGCGCGCAAAAAAAGCTACGATTGTGCTGCTAAGTTCGTTGACGTGCATCCTATTTGATTTCAAGACGTTGACCACGCCATGTGTATTTACGCAACAGTAGTCGAACTATCCTGTTTTAATGTATTACATACGCTATTACGATGACAAAACTCGCATAAAGGTTCTCTATTTACGTATGGACTCTATGTCTTCGATTTTTTGTGCCTTACGCGTTATGATTGTGTGAAACTCTTATTATAGACGCCATCACACCTCGTTTTTTCCCGGCTCTGCTGTGTGGGTCATAATAATAACGGAAACGCAAATTTGTTTAATATGCTGTAGCTTGATAATACTGAAAGGGGCGAAATGAGTTAACTGATAATTAATAAAACGAAATGTTTACTTCAAAATAAAGAAATGCCTAAACAGGGAAAATACTTCCTTTAAGAAACGTTATTGGGCACAGTCCATACGTCCATCTTAACTGGTTGTCAAAGGGTTGCGTAAGTAATTAGGACGCTATTAACAGTCCAATGAAATTCCAACAGGCTCGATGAGCTTTGACGTCTCATAACATACGAACCTTCCTTTTTTTCTCAAAATATGTGTCTACGTACTTTACTATGGACAAAATTCAACAGTCTAGTTGGCTGGAAATCCTCAAGATGTCTAATAGTGAAGGCAGTATTTCGTTAATGGCTGACATCATGGGACTTCGTGACTATGATACTATGGGAAATCTTATACAAACACTGTCATTCTCTATTACAAACTAGCGTTCAGATTTATATCTACAACGCCATAATCATTTTCAGGCTCAGAGAATTCTTAACTAGCTGGTACAGTACGTGCTTTATTGTCAGATACCTCCATTAATGTTTGTGTTTAATGGCGGTTTCGGTTGAAATGCTTGCGTTTCGTCTTAGAGATATTCACAACTTATTGAATCAACACACAAATTTTCAATGAAGCATGTCTTCAGCCTTCTCATGATGAAATTTTGGAAGTTCAAAACCAGTTGTTGATTTTGTAAAACTAATCAGAAAACATTTAGAAGCTGGTAACTGATGATGAAGACTAGAGCTGGATCCATGACAAAGCAACTTGTTAGCTACACTAAATTGTCAGTCGGCGATACTGTTGAGGACGTGAGGTAAGTTGTAGCAGTTAGCGAATCGTGTGGAAAGCTAATTAGCGACCAAGAACTACAGTAATACTGTGTATATTACGCTGTCAGGTTTTCTGCAAATAGGTAAACATGAACGTAACTCTTAATGAAGACTATACGTCTTCTTTAAAGTTATAGTTTTGTATATTCCGTTGACATAGGGGAACACTTCCTCATCTACACAGAGTGGAATCGGCTGCGAGTTTCTCAAAGGAATCACCAAAACAAAATACTGAAGTGATCATATGAGAACTGCGATGTACAGTAATCAGAATGGTCGGATGGCGTACACCAGCGATTGACACACTGCTCCACATCACTCTAAATGGTAACTATAGACAAGTTTGTTTGCGTGGTCATCATAAGACTCGATGTTTTCTCTTCCATATTATTACAGTAGCTGAACTTGGAGAGTGGTTCAAAATGGTTCAAATGGCTCTGAGCACTATGGGACTCAACTGCTGTGGTTATCAGTCCCCTAGAACTTAGAACTACTTAAACCTAACTAACCTAAGGGCATCACACACATCCATGCCCGAGGCAGGATTCGAACCTGCGACCGTAGCAGTCGCACGGCTCCGGACTGCGCGCCTAGAACCGCGAGACCACCGCGGTCGGCCCGGAGAGTGGTCTTTCGTCACCAGTCGGTAGCGGCACTAGATTCATTGTAGGCAGAGAGATGCGCCTCGGGAACATTTCGCATAGAATTAGCAGCGTCCGTCCTTAATAATCGGTCCCGATCAAGAAATATCTGGAAATTAAGAGGTGCTCAAATCACGACAGATGAACTCAAAAGCAAACCGGACGTTCCAGATAGCAGGAGCACCGTGTTATCGCCTCTCGACCTTGATGTTTCTGTCCTGGGAGGGAGGGGGGGGGGTTGAGACTGTACTTGGAAACAGCAATCACTGATGATGTACTTGGCAGCAGCAATTCATATTAATGGTTTGCGTGTATCACACGGCATCTGATGCGATCAGTGAGGGGCAACACAAAGTTATGTGGTGTCACGATAGCAATTCAATTATCACGGTATGGGCACATGCGTGTCCCGTTACTCAGTCACGGACTCCCAATCTAGCAGACAGCTCAATTTAATCACTTCGGGCATGTAGCCTGTATACTTATGATAGCAGCGAAGTTACTCAAGTGCTTTGTACTCTTCTACAGCTCTGCTCCTCGAGACGATGTACGGTGCGTGGAGGAGGGTAAACCGTAATCCAAAATTATTTTCGTCCCTTCCTGTTCTATTCAGCGGGTGTTCCGTGGAAAGAAAGATCGATAGTCTCTGTATAGTCAAGAATTTCTGTAGTTTTACGTCGTAGTCGCGAAGTGAGATATAAACTGGGCGTACTAATTATAACGTATCTTAACTCGTATTGTCTTTCTCCGTAGCGGCATGGTCAGCGTCCAGGGCTGCCATGCGGTGGTCCCAGGTTCGAGTCCCGTTACTGCCAAGGATTTTTCTTTGGGGGGGGGGGAGGATTGGTGTGGAATACACTAAACCTCGTGATGCCAACTGAGGAGTTATCTGACCGAGTTGTAGCGACTACACGTTCTGGAAACTATGGTAGTTTTTGTAGTACCATTGGTCAATTAAGATTGTAACCTCGTTACCTATACATTAACTGTGTTGAATACCTATCGCGTGCAACCTCATTTCAACCGCTTTGTTTGCACTTGTATTGGAACTGGATAACACTCTTTCTATAGTGTCTCCAATTCGAGTTTATTTAGTATATCTGTGATGCTCTCGAGCTAATATAAACACGTGAGGAAGCGCGCAGCTCTTCTTTGAATCTTCTCTCTGGACATTTCCGTAGGACTCTCTCAGTCGAGCATCAGCGTTTTTCACTGCTAGATTAAGCGGTCCTTCCGGCTTAAATTGCTCACAACGGATATTACGATGTAGTTAGCAGTTGTCATTGATTGCAGTGCCTGGTCAGTTGTAGCCAGTCGATATAGCTGGTGTTTTAATACTGTAGGTGCAAACTAAACCTACGAGTACAGGTCAATGAAGCAAGCAAATAACCCTATTAAAACAAAGGTCTGGAAATCAACGGTTTCCCCGAAACGACGTGTGTACAAGCGCAGTAATGCCAATGTTACTACACTGTTAATGTCTAACGCTGCGTTTATGATGCAACTTTACTGCTGGCTAGAGTTTTAAAACTACCCTGGGCTATCACAGACTATCATAAGTAAGCGAAGACTACGGCAGTTTTTCTAGTACCATTCGTCAGTTGAGACTGTAACCGCGTTACCTGTACATTAAGTGTGTTGAATACCTATCGGGCGTTACCTCATTTCGATTGCTTTTTTTGCACTTGCGAACAATGACCTACTACGTTCCGCTAGAAAGCGGAAACGGTGAACCTTCTATAAACTGGGTGATAGTGTATAAAGAGCCGAGTAACCTATGTAACATTTTTGTTCTACATAGTTATTCTTCTGTTTGCTATAAAGTAACAGCCTTTAGTGCAAAAATTAAACTGTCAACGTTTAATTCAGGTTTTATTCGAAAATTATTGATATACAACGTGAAACAGAGGGCTACTGTAGTAAAAATGAGAAACAATACATATTTTTCATATAACACTGGAAAACGAAATTTCCTGCAAAAAACGTAAAATTAAAAACAAAAAAACACAAGAGAAAGAACATATCAACATCGCTTCAGTACTTCGTCTATCTTATATGAAGCATGTTTCTGTTAGTCATAAACAACTTTCACACTTATCAATAACAACAGGGAACTTCTTCCTTTGATTATGGTGAAAAACGTTCTATTGATTACAATATAATAATGATTATGATTTTTATGTATTTGTGCATGTGAAATGTAATTGCATGGGTTACATAAAAGCGCAGAAGTTACGCGATCAACTAATTTTTGTTACTTATAAAATGCAGTTCATATTTTTTAGCGATATAAAATACTCTGTGGACTAACTCCGAACGATGTGTGGTTCTGATTATGCGCAAACCAAACAAACAACAAACAGAAGTCGTCAGCTTCCAGTTTCCCTCTCACACACTGAATTATGTTTCTTTCCCTACCAATGCTACCAATACTACCAACAGTACTACCATTTACTACGTCATCTATGCATTGCACGAAAGCTACGGAACCGTAGTTTTGGAAGAGCGCAGTTCTACTGCTGGCACATCGTTCTCGGTTAGAAAAGTGCTATTTTCCATCGGTGTGAAGCGAAGAGTGATCTTGAAGAAACCAATCACAGCTCATGTTTCAGACCACATTTCCTACCTGGCAGAGTAACTGGCCGTATGCACCCTCGTTTCCTGCAGCACTCGCTAATCGACTATTTAGATGGTTTCCTTATGGTGAAACGATGCATATGACGTACATTCGTGATGGTATAACGCCACACTTCTATGTGGCTGTTCGGGAATACGTAGTGCGAATCTCCGACACAAGTGTTTCGGTCGTGGCTCGCCAAAACAATGTCCTCCCAGGTGCCCCGACTACAACCCATTGGATTTTTTGTACGGGTGTTGATAGCATCTATGAACTCCGGGAACGAAGTGTGGACATTATGTCGAATAAAAGCACCTTCAGCGGCCTAAATTTCCAGTTGTTATTTTATTTGAGGAACCACTTTCAGCGCTACGTCACGCCGTCTTCAGCCCCCCTGACCGAATTGTAGGAAGAATCCCACGTCGGTCAGGGGGCCTGAAGATGGCGTAACGTAGCGCAGAAACTGGTTGCTCAAATAAAGTAACAAGTGGAAATATGGACGGCTGAAGTTGTTTTTATTCGATATTTTATACTGAACAGCAGACGTCCCGCAACCATCTGCATAAAGTAGGTCCTAAGCGACGAATTGTGGATGGTTGTCAGTGCATTCGGAACAGACATAGGATTTTTGAAAGCGTACAGGCATCGATAGAGAGAAGTGCTGAATCCTGCCCTCACATGAACGGTGCCCGTAGAATACTTACAATGTGTTTGTCCTCAGGTGCATATCTGCAGTTCGTATTCTCGGGACTTTGCTATAAGTTGTACATATACTCGGTCGTAATACACCGTATCGGGGGAGCCATTGCTTTCCGCACCTGTGTTTCTTGGGATTATTTGCTTGTTTTTATGTCAATCTACTCGTCCGTTTCTCTTGTGTCTATAATAGTCAGGCACCTGTAGAGACTATTCTTTTGTTTACGCGCGTTACATTACATTTATTGGTATTTGCACCAAATGAAATAATCATCTAACAACTTTACTTTCCTGCGTACAACTGTATCATGTGCGAACAGCCTCAGATAGCTCAGCAGCGGTCCTGTGATGATTCCTCGACATATATTGAGCGCTACTTTCGTTTGCTACAATGTCCCCCCATAAAATGGTTCAAATGGCTCTGAGCACTATGGGACTTAACATCTGTGGTCATCAGTTTCCTAGAACTTAGAACTATTTAAACCTAACTAACCTAAGTGCATCACACACATCCATGCCCGAGGCAGGATTCGAACCTGCGACCGTAGCAGTCGCGCGGTTCCGGACTGAGCGCCTAGAACCGCTAGACCACCGCGGCCGGCTTCTCCCCATAAAGAACGAGGTATTAGGTTGTCTTCTTGGACGCCTCAGATCAGTCGCAGACCTGTCCACCTTATTCGTCACCATGTACTTTGTCCGTTATGTGATGGTGCGGATCAGTATGGAAGGCTTTACAGGACTCAAGAAACATGGCATCACTCCAGCTTTTGTTTGGGTGGCATTGTGATCAACGAACACATGAAACTGATGAGTTAGATTTACTAGACCAAAACGTTTTAGCGTTATTTTATGCGTGGTGGATCTTGTGAACTCAGCGGGCGTTAATGATTGTTGGTGAATAACGCAACCAGCCACAAATACTTTTAAAATACCTTATCTCATAGCCATAACCTGTTTCGGGCTACCATTTCCAATTACACTCATATTTTGGTCAGCAGCATGTCATCTGCTCCTGTAGTGTATTCCCGTGAAAGGTGATCGTTTTTTTTTTTTTTTTTTTTTTTTGTGGTCCTTGTAGCTACAAAGGCTATGTATGCGCCGTTGCATAGAGAACATCACACGTATTCTAAATAAATCACTTTGGCACACTTCACAATATTCTGTCAGCTAGAGCGTCACGCGTGTGCTTTACATTCGATGTATTTGTTTACAATTCAAAGACTACCCATTGCTTAGTGGATATAATGTAAAAGATCTCCTTAAATTCAGTGGTGTTGTGTGGCTAGCGCAAGGCATTCAGCTCGATACCACTTCGTCCCATTGTATGTCAGGTGTCTTGTGTGTAATTGTCTTTGTTGTTTCTGACTGTAAAGTGCGTGAGATTGTAGTGTCACTGTTGTGTTGTTGTTGACAATAAGAGTGAAGGGAGAGGGTGCCAGCATGTAGCCTACTGCTCTCAAACAACATCAGTGGGACCGCCAAATGCATGACGGACGGACACCATCAACAGTTCAAAATATTCTCACACCATGGGGCACAACGGAGGGGTGTGGTATTTCTCCCAGGGCATTGGCGCTAGGACTAATGATGAGGTATTCTTCTCTCATTTTCGGACAAATGCGTCTGATGAACATTTCTTCTGTGAGTGACATTCGAACCTGGTATGTCTAAGTCAAACGCCAGGACAGGATTATGACTGGAGGGGCAAATATCTATGAAAGTGGAAGCATTTCGTATCGTGAAGTACCTGTCACATCATACTAATATTTGGGAGTTACATCGCGAAGAAATATTCAAAGCAGTTATCATCCAAGAGCAGTGGTAGTTAGGCACATTCTAGACATCAGTTCACTGACAGGCTACGGGAAATGCAGTTTATCCTTTCAATACACTCATCATGATGCTGTTGGACAAGTTGTATTCGAAAATACTTAAGTGTCCGATATTCGTGTTATGTCAATGGATACATAGCTTGTTCAAGGAAAGGGCAGCACTGCATTATCACAGTTTTACTTAACTCTAGTAATGACGCAGAATATCTTACTAAAATATTCTTACGTAATTGCCAGAATCGGGTTTTTACGAGGAATCATGGATATACTGTAGCATTTTAACGTCATTTACGTAGGAATCGTGACAATAAGATTCCATCTTGCAGCTCACTCAGAAGTGTTTAGGTTGGCGATCTCGCCACAGTCCAACCGTTAATGCAACCGTAGAAACTCTTTGTCCCACCTATAATGTCATTTGCAGATAGAAGTGTAAGGTGATTCGCTTTCGTAAGTTATCGTAGGAGAACTAGGCGTGTCGAATATTGGGTATGGACTACCAATCTTTTTTGAAATCACAAGAGGACAGTCATATATGATGTGGTGAACGGTGTAGCTTCTCCAGATTTTTTTGTAGCTTTCTGTTCGTGGAATCCATTACTCGTCAGTAATTGTGAGTTGCTGGCCTCGAACATGCAAAATGAGTGTCTCCTTGGACCTAAGCACCGATGAAGGTCGTGTGACGCTTGTAGACCATGACAAGAAAAAACCTCAGACTTTTCTTACGATTGGTAAACTTTTTTCTTTCGAAATGAATGTTAGATCGATGTTTCATCCAAGTAGTCTCAAGAACTAATTAGAATTTCAGATATAATCGCAAAATATTTGGGGAGAGTCATAAAATAGTACCGCAGAAACTTTGCACTGCCTACTGAAATATCAGAATTTTTTAATGTATTAGGGCTATTTAGTATTAAGCTACAATGGTCCTGCCACACAAGCAAATTTTTTTCGCAAATACGGGTAGTATGTCAGATATTTATAAAGATTAGCTTACCGAGGACGTCACAAGTACGTCAAAACATGTTTGGGACACAAATAAAATTATAAATTATAAAAATTAAATACTTAAAAAGGATTCTAGCAACCTGACAATGGATATTTCTGTATCATAAAACACTGCGGTTCCAGCCCCTGAATGGTCATTCTGGTTAAACTGATCAGATTTTTGAGCGCATTAAACTCGTTCGTGATGTTATAGTTGCTCTCACAGTATATATAACAAATTCGTGCAATAATAGGTATTTCGCTTCCAGAAAAAATAAGCAAGATCGCTGTCCGTATCATCAACCTTAAAGTTCCGCTTCTCGTTGTGAGTCGGAAATACATGAGTGCATACAAACTGTGTAGTATTAATGACAGTGATTGCCTCGATACATGTGCCACTGAGACTTCGCTTATCACCCCAGTGACATCCGAATTGTAAATTATTGGGCCTTTTCACGACAGCGAAGTGCAGTGCTCTAAATTTGTTCTGCCACTGAATCGACTTTCACTTGTGCTCGCCTTATATTTCTGTTATCTATTTCCGCCTGGTTGGAATCCACACACTCCCGTAACACGAGATGATACCAAGCTCTATTGCGAAGTTGTTTTAGGCTGCTATCGCATGGCAGATAAGAAACTCATTCCTTAGCTTCAAGTAGTAAACACTGACCTTTTAAAGTTATTGTGTTTGCGTAGCTAACATAGCAGAAACTAGTTTTCAGTTTTGAGATAAGCATTATCTAACCAAAATATTTGGCTGTAGTCTCCGAATGCTGTTTCGAAACTTCCTCCAGTTTAATACTGTGCGCCGGATCAGGACACGAACCCGGACCTTTGCATTCACAGGGATGACCTCACCGGTGGAGCTACTCAGGCTGGAGCCTGGTCCCGCCTTACAGCATTAATCTACCAGTATTCCTGTTTCCAATCGCCACAGAATCCCAACCTGTGTAATGGGCAAATGGTCCTACATGACATTAGGTGCTTGAGTGGCATCTTTGAAGCGATGGATGTTCAGCGTCGGTAGGACAAACAGCGTATTTCCTATTTCTGAAAATGACAATGACCATTTTTGACAACTGCATTTGCTTCGACTGCGTGATTCCGTGTAGCGAAACTCGATCTACATCTGCATGGCTATTCTGCAATTCACACTCAAGTGCCTGGCAGAGGGTTCATCGAACCATTTTCATACTACTTCTCTACCATTTCACTCTCGAATGGTACGTGTGAAAAAGGAACACCTAAATCTTTCCGTTCGAGCTCTGATTTCTCTACGTAGGTGGGTGTCAACAAAACATTCGGAAGAGAAAGTTAGTGACTGAAATTTCATAAATACATCTCGCCGCAAAGAAAACCGCCTATGCTTCAGTGACTGCCACCCCAACTCGCGTATCATATCAGTGACACTCTCACCCCTATTACGCGATACCACGAAACGAGCTGCCCTTCTTTGCACTTTTTCGATGTCCTCTGTCAATCCTACCTGGTAAGGATCCCACAACGTGCAGCAATATTCCAGCAGAGACAAGTGTAATATAGGCTCTTAAGTGGGTTTGTCGCATCTTCTAAGTGTTCTGCCAACAAAGCGCAGTCTTTGTTTCGCCTCCCCACAACATTATTTATGTGGTCTTTCCAATTTAAGTTGCTTGTAATTGTCACTCCTTGGTATTAAGTCGAATTGACAGCCCTTAGATTTGTGCGATTTATCGTATACCCAAAACTTATCGGATTTCTTTTAGTACCCATGTGGATGAGCTCGCAGTTTTCTTTGTTTAGTGCAAATCGCCGCTTTTCGCACCATACAGAAATTTTCTCTAGATCATTTTGTAATTGGAATTGATCGTCTGATGATTTTACTAGGCGGTAAATTACAGCGTCATCTGTAAACAATCTAAGGGGGCTGCTCAGATTATCACCTAGATCATTTACATAAATCAGGAACAGCAGAGGGCCTATGACACTACCTTGCGGAACGCCAGATATCACTTCTGTTCTACTCGATGATTTACCGTCTATCACTACGAACTGTGACCTCTCTGAGAGGAAATCACGAATCCAGTCACACAACTGAGACGATACTCCATATGCAAGCAATTTGATTAGTAGTCGCTTGTGAGGAACAGTATCAAAAGCCTTCTGGGAATCTAGGAATATGGAATCGATCTGAGATCCCTTATCGACAGCACTCATTACTTCATGCAAATAAAGAAATGGTTCAAATGGCTCTGAGCACTATGGGACTTAACATCTAAGGTCATCAGTCCCCTAGAACTTAGAACTATTTAAACCTAACTAACCTAAGGACATCACACAACACCCAGTCATCACGAGGCAGAGAAAATTTCTGACCCCGCCGGGAATCGAACCCGGGAACCCGGGCGTGGGGAGAAAGAACGCTACCTCACGACCACGAGCTGCGGACTGGGAATAAAGAGCTAGCTGTGTTGCACAAGAACGATATTTTCTGAATCCGTGTTGGTTATGTATCAATAAGCCATTTTCTTCAAGGTGATTCATAATGTTCGAGTACAGTATATGCTCCAAAATCCTACTGCAAGTTGAGGTCAGTGATATGGGTCTGTAATTCAATGGGTTACTCCTATTTCCTTTCTTGAATATTGGTGTGACCTGTGCTACTTTCCAGTCTTTAGGAACAGACCTTTCGTCCTGTGAGCGGTTGTATATGATTGCTAAGAAAGGCGCTATTGTGTCTGCATACTCTGATAGGAACCTGACTGGTATATCATCTGGACCGGAAGACATGCCTTTCTTAAGTGATTTGTCTCGCAACACCTGTCGCTCGTGCTAACAGCTGTTCTGGTTTCGAATTCTGGAATATTTACTTCGTCTTCTTTCGTGAAGAAATTTCCGTTATGATTCGTCGAAATTGTAGAGTACATAGTACGTTCGTTTACTCCTGCCCAGAAATATTAAGCTTCTGCGACCAACAATGAAATGGAAGTGGTGTACGGGCTCGTCCCCGAGGCCGCGTTGCGTCGTGTTGCGTGTGCGAGCTGATGAACTTCCCTCCTGGGACGCTCACCACCATTCGCAAATTGAGCTGCACCCCTAAATGAGCAACCTGCTTATTGTTTTGTTTCCATTTTTTACCCGCTAAATGGATAGTGTATAATTTATCATGCGCGCGTGCGGCGCACGCCACTCGCCCGCATCCACTGCCGCAGTGTTGCCAGTAATAAACATTTCTAGCCGTAATTTCACCAGAGTTTTCTCTCCCTGCTGGGACGCCGTCCTGCTTTACTGCTTTGATAGCGATTCCTTTTGTTTTAATTAGCCGGGTTCGCGGCCTGTGTTCGTGATAGTTTGAGCGCGGGTTCCCGTCCAAGTACTGAGGCGGATCACGCTTTGGTAAACGGTATTGCTTCCAACGTCCGCCCACGCTGGACGTTATTACAGGTCGCGAACTTAGCCTCTGATCTGACAGCTGTCAGAGAGGCAATCGTACTAAACGTCCATCGCTTAAGTGTTAGCGTGCTGTCGTACAGGGGAAAGAGGACAGACGCTGGACTTCCAGTCGATTATAGAAATATTATTTTGGTAGGCTGGTTTCACCCTATAAACTCACTTACAACCCACATATCTGTGATATGACTTCTGAAACCACTTGTAGTGTCATTTTCACGGTATTCCAGCACGTGAGAAAGCACTAGTATCAATCAAGCACTCGTTGTAATGCCAGGAACTTCAAATTAGCATTCCTGAAAGTCCTAAGCCATAGTTTAAGAAAAAAGAGAAGTTATACTTTCTCTTTGCAAGCAAAATATGGCCGGCCGCGGTGACCGTGCGGTTCTAGGCGCTTCAGTCCGGAACCGCGGGACTGCTACGGTCGCAGCTTCGAATCCTGCCTCGGGCATTGATGTGTGTGATGTCCTTAGGTTAGTTAGGTTTAAGTAGTTCTAAGTTCTAGGGGACTGATGACCTAAGATGTTAAGTCCCATAGTGCTCACCATTTGAACCAAGCAAAATATGTGATGATGGTTGGTTCAAATGGTTCAAATAGCTCTGAGCACGATGGGACTTAACATCTGAGGTCATCAGTCCCCTAGAACTTAGAACTACTTAAACCTAACTAACCTAAGGACATCACACACATCTATGCCCGAGGCAGGATTCGAACCGCGGTCGCGCGGTTCCAGACTGTAGCGCCTAGAACCGCTCGGCCACTCAGGCCGGCAAATATGTGATGATTTTGAGGTCATAACATGAGTCAAACAAAGGGATTCAGTATCCCAGTTTCAATTAATAGTATAATTCACAACATAATTAGTGAAAAAGTAAAATTATTACAAAATACAAGACAATTGAAGAGCAAAATTAATATTCATGATAAGAATGCAAATCATACAACGTGCTTCAGCTTAGGTAGCGTTCCAGCAAGTAGTAATGAACTACAAATCATATTACACAACTTTTGCAAAGACCAATGAATTTTATATGTATTTGTTTTGCTGGCCATCTTCCGCAGCAGTTGTAAAAATCAATTATTATTAGTTTCTCCGTCTTAAGGTTACTGAAAGTATTTCGCCTTTATTTGCAAATCATCTTCTGTGGTCATTGTGGAAATATGGATACATAAGTTTGTATGTTTGTACATTTTTGTTGTTACTGGTTGAAAATAGTATTTCTTAGGAAGTTGACTGTCCACTTTACTTACTGTGTCTCTCCATCTTGTTCACATATTCTGCAAACAATTTCTTTCTCCTTCTTTGTTATCGGAGGCTGAAATCGAAAGAAACTTCGTTGTACATATATACCACGCAATTTTCTGCCTGTTTGAACTTTCTCTTACGCTGCATTTGCATTATTAGCACTTCACTTCACTTTTGTAAACAGAACTGCAGTTCTGCAGTTATGTGTGATCGCATTTTTATTTGTTTTTCACTTGTGTCGTGAGCTATATATATATATATATATATATATATATATATATATATATATATATATATATATATATATATATACGAGGGCAGTTCAATAAGTAATGCAACACATTTTTTTTCTCGGCCAATTTTGGTTGAAAAAACCGGAAATTTCTTGTGGAATATTTTCAAACATTCCCGCTTCGTCTCGTATAGTTTCATTGACTTCCGACAGGTGGCAGCGCTGTACGGAGCTGTTAAAATGGCGTCTGTAACGGATGTGCGTTGCAAACAACGGGCAGTGATCGAGTTTCTTTTGGCGGAAAACCAGGGCATCTCAGATATTCATACGCGCTTGCAGAATGTCTACGGTGATCTGGCAGTGGACAAAAGCACGGTGAGTCGTTGGGCAAAGCGGTGTCATCATCGCCGCAAGGTCAAGCAAGACTGTCTGATCTCCCGCGTGCGGGCCGGCCGTGCACAGCTGTGACTCCTGCAATGGCGGAGCGTGCGAACACACTCGTTCGAGATGATCGACGGATCACCATCAAACAACTCAGTGCTCAACTTGACATCTCTGTTGGTAGTGCTGTCACAATTATTCACCAGTTGGGATATTCAAAGGTTTGTTCCCGCTGGGTCCCTCGTTGTCTAACCGAACACCATAAAGAGCAAAGGAGAACCATCTGTGTGGAATTGCTTGCTCGTCATGTGGCTGAGGGTGACAATTTCTTGTCAAAGATTGTTACAGGCGATGAAACATGGGTTCATCACTTCGAACCTGAAACAAAACGGCAATCAATGGAGTGGCGCCACACCCACTCCCCTACCAAGAAAAAGTTTAAAGCCATACCCTCAGCTGGTAAAGTCATGGTTACAGTCTTCTGGGACGCTGAAGGGGTTATTCTGTTCGATGTCCTTCCCCATGGTCAAACGATCAAGTCTGAAGTGTATTGTGCTACTCTTCAGAAATTGAAGAAACGACTTCAGCGTGTTCGTAGGCACAAAAATCTGAACGAACTTCTCCTTCTTCATGACAACACAAGACCTCACACAAGTCTTCGCACCCGAGAGGAGCTCACAAAACTTCAATGGACTGTTCTTCCTCATGCACCCTACAGCCCCGATCTCGCACCGTCGGATTTCCATATGTTTGGCCCAATGAAGGACGCAATCCGTGGGAGGCACTACGCGGATGATGAAGAAGTTATTGATGCAGAACGACGTTGGCTCCGACATCGACCAGTGGAATGGTACTGTGCAGGCATACAGGCCCTCATTTCAAGGTGGCGTAAGGCCGTAGCATTGAATGGAGATTACGTTGAAAAATAGCTAAAAGATTGGGGAATAACCTGGTGTATTTCAATGCTGAATAAAACAACCCCTGTTTCAGAAAAAAAATGTGTTGCATTACTTATTGAACTGCCATCAAAAAGTCAGTATAAATTTGAAAACTTAATAAACCACGGAATAATGTAGATAGAGAAGCAAAAATTGACACACATGCTTGGAATGACATGGGGTTTTATTAGAACCACCCCATATTGCTAGACGCGTGAAAGATCTCTTGCGCGCGTCATTTGGTGATGATCGTGTGCTCAGCCGCCACTTTCGTCATGCTTGGCCTCCCAGGTCCCCAGACCTCAGTCCGTGCGATTATTGGCTTTGGGGTTACCTGAAGTCGCAAGTGTATCGTGATCGACCGACATCTCTAGGAATGCTGAAAGACAACATCCGACGTCACTGCCTCACCATAACTCCGGGCATGCTTTACAGTGCTGTTGACAACATTATTCCTCGACTACAGATATTGTTGAGGAATGGTGGTGGACATATTAAGCATTTCCTGTAAAGAACATCATCTTTCTTTGTCTTACTTTGTTATGCTAATTATTGCTATTCTGATCTGTCTGACATTTTGTGAACTTTTGTATTTTTTTGGTTCTAATAAAACCCCATGTCATTCCAAGCATGTGTGTCAATTTGTACCTCTGTATCTACATTATTCCGTGATTTATTCAGTTTTCAAATTTATACCGACTTTTCGATCACCCGGTATATATATGGGGGGGGAGGGGGCGAGCTGTAAAAATTCTCTTTAACTGCAGTAAGCTTAAGACTGAGAATCAATAATAACTGAGCAATTAATTTAATTATCGTAGCATCCTGCTACCCTCTGGCAATTCTAGGAATGCCGAAAACGAATTAGGAATTCAAGAGACTTACAAACGTTACTAAGGCCTTGTGACAATTTTCAAAAGCAAGTCACCTCCTATGAACATACACACACACAATTTTTCGTATCTGCACAGGGAGTGATTACGTCGTAGACCATCACTAGCGACAAAAAACTAACTACGAGTATATTAGCCATCAATGGCTCGACTACAAAGCCGGGGAGCCGAGCCACGCGGTGTAGCCGTGTGGTCTAAGTCGTCTTGCCACGGTTCGTGCTGCTTCCCCCGTCGGAGGTTCGAGTCCTCCCTCCAGCATGGGTGTGTGTGTGTTGTCCTTAGCGTAAGTTAGTGTAAGTAGTGTGTACGCCTAGGGACCGATGATCTCAGCAGTTTGGTCACATACGAATTCACACAGATTTGAACATTCCGGGAGCCGAGCCCCGGAAGAGAGAACAAAATTCGACTTGCGGGTATGTCTACGGGGGAGCAGAGGCTCCGACAGCGCGTAGAGACGAGCACGGAGATAAAGGACAAATGTGACCAGCACGAGCGATTGAACAACTAAGCACGCGTAGGGCGAGGCGTAGGGCAGGTCTGAGGTAGTTCAAACCAGCGTAAGAACTGAAGGGCGCTGGCCTAACGTCACCGACAGGTGAACACCTGGGTCAGTGGTTCCGCCCATGCAATGCTTCGTGACAGCTTGCCGTACTACACTGCTGCGAGACCCACGCCAGCTGATCTGCGTCGATGTCGGCATGCGAGGGTGGGCATGGTAAAAAGGTCTTTTATTGTACCAGTTTTAACCAGTAGGTCTGCGGCCTGGACTCTCACAAAAGAAAGAAGTTACATGTAAATATAGAAAACAGAGTAAATAGTGGAAAATTATTTATGAGGACAAAGAAATGTGACTCAATGTTGGCCATTCTGCCGTGAAGAGCAATGTAGGAGAAAGCCTGCGGCTTGTAAAACTTAATAACAATCATAATAACACAAATAATAATAATAATAATAATAATACTTGCTGTTTTCCAGCTTACGTTATTCATGAAAACAACGGACTTTGTTGTGTACCTAAATGCCTCTACAAGCCGGCGGAAAATTCATCGTATCTTGCCATGTTCTTATGAGCTGTTGGAACAATTTGATAACGGAAGTGGAACTTCTGCATGCTGAATGAACGATAATAGTAGCGTCTCAAAAATTTCATACAGAGCACTGTGGCGCAGTGGTTAGCACATTCCACTCGCATTTGAGTGGACGACGGTTTAAATCTCCAGTCGACCATCCGGATTCAGGTTTACCTGGTTTCTGTAAATCGCTCCAGGCAAATGCCGGCGTGGTGTCTTCGAGAGGACACTGCCGGTTTAAATCATCATGTATGGAACAAACCGATGTTGTGCTACGTCTCTAAAAGACCTCGAGGTCGACGGAACGTTAAACCCTAATCTTCCTCCCCTTTTCCTTCAAAATTTTGATGGTATTGAAGCAATAATTGTAGTCATTAACATATGCTAGCACAGTGACTCTCAACCTGGATGGAGGCGGCTCGAATCTGGCTGCTGTAAAAAATTATTACTGAATTTGACCAGAAAATGGACGAGAAGTGTCTGCGTATCGTTCTTGATTACCAGATTGTGTTCCAAGACCGTGTGTTAAATTCTGAACCTTTCAACATTGTCTTATACTTTTCATAACAGAATTCAATAGCTCTTTAAAAAGACATTTACAGTAATTTAGCACTTGTTAATATCGTCGCTGAAACTTTTCGCAAATAATTCGTGAAATGTGCTAAAACTGGAAAGCCAATGTGGCCAGAGTTTGCTGTTGTGGTGTAAACACTGCCAAGCAAAGCTCTCATGCCAGGCTCCGTCGTTATACTAGTATTTAGCAAGAGAAGCCTATACTACTAAGATAAAATCTCATTTCCAATACGACATAGATATAGGGTCACTACCTTTTTTTTTTTTGTTTGTAACTATGTCATATGCAATCTTCTGGCTCACCACTATTTCAAATTTATGTACGTGTCAGGGTTGTTGTGGAAAAAACTACAGTTTCGTCAGGCAGTTTTCCATTTAAATCCTCCCCGTTGCTGCTTACTTGTCAAAGACGAAACAGAAACACCGGTCGTTCATACTTCATAATGATAAACAGCCTTATTCAGGGAGAAAAAGAAACTGTATTAACGTTCTTAGAATTGAAAAAAAAATGCCTGATCTGTTTTTGTCTGGAGACGCCTGAATGCTTCTTAAAGGTCAAACGCCTGCTGTCGGACAAACGTGTCTAAAGATACTACTCGAAATTGTAGTCAGACGAAATTTACTTTAAATAAACTTAACATTTTATTCAGAATGACTGACAATATGTCACCCGCAAAATTAATGCTTTTCCTAATGAAACATAGTTTTACAATCCGTTAGGTCTACAACTTTATTTCCGCCGTTTTGCAATAGATGTGGTGCAGGTAGCGAGTCGTCTCATACAATAAGCTTACGCATCTGTAAACATAACGCCATCAAATTATTAGTCAATTTGTGGTTACATCATAAAGTTATTCTCAATTTAATTTGTCAACTTACGAGCCCAATTTTCGTCATTTGCGGGAAGTTTTAATTTTCTGCTTTAACATGAAGATGTCTGCAGCTGAGGCTCATAAAATCTTGGGTAAGACCTATGGTGAGGCAACCATTAGTGAAAAACTTTGCAGAGAATGGTTTCCACACTTCAAGACGTCGAAGACCGGCATGCCGGTGGAAGAGAGGGTTTTTTAAGCTACTGACGCGGACGGAAATAATCACAAGATATCCTTATCGAAAGCAGTTGATGCGTTTGAGCCGACCAGTGGAAGACAAACAGCCACAATACAGCTATAGACATGGAAAGCTCATTTTGAAGCATGAAAATGATCGACACCATGACGCAAAAGCCGTCAAAACATACTTGTAAACGTTGAAATTGGAAGTCCTACTCCACCCATCATATTGTCCAGACATTTCTATCTCTGACTACCATCTTTCACGATCAATGGCAATGGCCTAGCTGACTAGCACTTCCGGTCGTACGAACAACTGCAAAACTGGATCGACGCACAGTTCTTTCGCCGCGGGATTCGTACGCTCTGCGAAATATGGGAGAAAGTAGAGGCCAGCAATGGCCAAAGCAGTGAATGATGAAGTTTTTGTACGTTTTTCACAATAAAGCCTCGAACTTCGAGAAAAATGACGGAAGCAAATTTGCGGACCCAACACTTGAGTATGTGCTCAAATTCCTTACCATTGTTGGCAAGGCTCATTTGCAGATGAAAATACGTTGCGTCCTGTGGTGATTCGACATCGTATATTATCTGGCGTATTTGGGGGTGGTGGGAGGGGCGGCTTCATGATAGACCCCATCTTTCAGTGCTCCCCATAGAAATAAAGCAAGAGGAGTCAAATCAGGATTCCTGGCCGACCATTGTAATACAGCATTACGTCCTCGCCAACGCCCAGGATACTTTTCATTCGGCGTTTGCGTTTTAGCACGGAGAGAGTGAGCTGGACAGCCATCATGTTGGAACCACATACATTGTCGCCTATCCAGTGATACCTCTTCTAGAAAAACATGCAAAATGCTCGTAATAAAGTGTGCATACTTATTTCCATTTAAGACCCTTGGGACGAAGTAAGGTCCCACAGTGGAATTTCATATGACGCCGCACCATTCTTTTCGCTCCATCGTCGTTGGTGTTGTATCTGACGAAACCAGCGCGGATTTTCCGCTGCCCAGTAGAGCATTTTACGTAAATTTACGTGGTTCGTAAGCATTGCTTCGTCGGTAAAGGGCACACGTTGGAAAAACGTAGTGTCCTCTCCCAGACGCCGAGGAGCAAACCGACGAAATTCTATACGACGTTCGAAACCACGTCTGTGGCCTCCCTGATAGTGTCAAGCGTGGAATTTAGCGTGTGTCGTCGCTAGATGCGTATGACACTCGTCTGGCTGCTCTCACATTCCTTGGCAATACGTCTCGCGCCATAATGCGGACTGATAAACGTCATAGGCAGAACAGCTTCTTCATGTGCTGAGTCAGCTGCAGTCTTCGTCCTCGTCCTCTATTATACAATGATGTTGCCTGTTCGAGCTAGTGTGCACAACTGACAGTGACGATCAGGATAGACTACCTTATACCGTCGTACCTTCTTGACAGAATTCCTTTGACATTCGCCGTATAAAAGGAGCATGTCCAACTTCTCCTCATTGGTGTACATGTCTGCATGTAAGGAATGTTGAAGCAGAAGTGACCTGCCGATAGACGATATAAATCCTTTTAGCTTTGCAGTTTAGTCAAGCAAACATTCGAAAGACTTGATACAGTGACGTAGTCTGGCATGAGCGTGTTTACAACAAAATACATGATTCCGACCGATTGGCCTTTCAGTTTTAGTATATTTCTCGAATTCTTTTGCGAAGAGATTCAGCCTCGAAATTAACAAGCATTATATCGATGTACTTGTTTTTCAAGGGCTTTCGGATGCCGCTAAAAACAGTATATTACTCTATTTAAAAATCATGCTTGCTTCAATATCTCGATCGATATGAGAGTTAAGACTCGTTATCACATAACAATAGTACATGTCCTTTAGCAAACTTATCATTTGCTGGAAACCTTGTTTTGATACCTGGAACCATTCACGAAAAAAAAAGGGGTGTTACGTCTTACGTGACTCACCCTGTATGTGGTCATTCCCGATAGGGTTACTCCGCACGTCTATTAACAAATATTTTACGTTTGTCACTGTTTTCAGTGATTGATCGTGAATATTGTAATCGAACAGTAGTGACCCCAAGCTTACACGGATTCACTGTAACAATATTTTATCTTGGTTATAGCAAAGCTTTAAAAATAAGCAACACGAATTGTTATATTTTTTTAAGAAACAATCTCAGAGTTTTACGAGAATTATGGAAAAAGTGAAGAACAGCAGTGAATATAAGCTTAATTCATTTCATGCAGAATTTATTCACTGAAAAAAAAATAATAAATACATCCATAACTCCTCATATGGGCGTTCTTTGGTGGGTGAGTATAGACAGCAGCAGCGGGACTGTAGTACTGTATGTTTACTGCGAGATGAGAGAGAGGGCCTCTCTGGCACAGAACAGAGCAGGCATCTGCCGCACTATTGTGCTGAAAATTAGACCGGAAGTCCGTACCAGCAGTATGCGTTGCGCGTCGCGATATGTCGCCAGTCTACCACCCAGATGCAGGAGCGATTGGCGCTCGCTGCTACAAACAGAACCCGCTGCTCTGTCGTGTCTGCGTATTTTTTTAGGTTTCCGCACGAACCCTCTGTATATCATTACATATTGTGGTCGAAATACTATTTTTCAGCAGTCTCACTTTGAGTCATACCTCGTGATACGTGATGGCTAAATGAGTGATTTGAGTTTCTCACAATAACACAAATCGCTATTGTTCTAGTAGTAATTATTTCGTTACGGACTATTTTTCATCTTATTAGGTCATAATTAGGCGACCTGACAAGTACTAGTAGAACAAGCGGAATTTCTATGGTCATCATTTATAAAAATTACGTTGTTCTACCAGAGACCAACGGACGAATCAATGAAAGTGAGTAATTATTACATTATCTGTGACCCAATGAGCTTTATAATTTCACTCCGCAGTATTAAATTTCAGAAAAGAAGAAGACATGCATAGATGCCATTCTCGAAGATATCGTTGCATGAACTTAGACCTTCGCCGTCACTTCTACGTGATCACATGTAGCTTCATTTTAAGTGGCAGCATTAGTTCGATAATGTAATTCCGCGAAATGAAGGAACTAGCCAGATAGTCTAACCTTCCTCAGTTAAGTGAGTATATTTACGAAAATATTCCAAGAAGGGCACCCGTTTCGTGTTATCGCGCAATAGGGGTGAGAGTGTCACTGATATGATACGCGAGTTGGGGTGGCAGTCACTGAAACAAAGCGGTTTTCTTTGCGGCGAGATCTATTTACGAAATTTCAGTCACCAACTTTCTCTTCCGAATGCAAAAATATTTTGTTGACACCCACCTACGTAGGGAGAAACGATCACCATAATAAAATAATAGAAATCAGAGCTCGAGCGGAAAGATTTAGGAGTTCCTGTTTCCCACGCGCCATTCGAGAGTGGAATGGTAGAGAAGTAGTATGAAAATGGTTCGATGAACCCTCTGCCATGCACTTAAATGTGAACTGCTGAATTATCATGCAGATGTAGATGTAAGCTTCATTGTTAGTCCGACGATATCTGTTTTTGTCTCCCTTTGTTACGCTGCCTCTTTGCATGCGTTCTTGGTATCGGCCACAGGCACTCCATAACTTTTTCTAGCCCCATTTATTAGTACTTTCCTCTATTATCATAACGACGTTTATGCTCCGCATATTTATGCACTATTTATCAATTACTTTTCATCAGTGGTTAGCATCTCAGGACCATAATTTATATAAATTACAAAACGCGTAGCCATCTGTTGAATTATTCGGCCGCAAAAGTGCTACTTGCTTAAATCATCAGCTGAACTGCAGCATCTGATGCTAGAGCTGTTTTAAAACTACATGAAGAATTCCTATCTGAATTTCAGCCAGAAAATGCAATAACTTTGGTCACCGATTCTAAACGAGAGAAATAAAACTTTGATAGCACTCTAACAACGACCTGAAAGGAGCAAGGCCACATATACATGATATCAGTAATAACATTTTGATATATTCTGAAGATGTGTTCAAAGCACTCCTTTCACCCTGCTGACCCCACTACGTGTCATAGCATGTGGCCTCGAGGAAACACGGAAAATGGGGAGCACCCTAATCCGTGACTCCTCAAATACCGCCCACTACTCACAGAGACCTTTCAGAGGTGAAACCGAAGCACGTTCTGCACAACTCGCTCCATAGCATAGCGGAAGTGTTCAATATATGATGTCACGTGACATGGCGAGCTACACAGTATCCTTGAGTATTTCTCATTCGTGAGAGACAATAATGAGGTTAGACGAAGAAGATGCTTAATAAACTCCAATGGCAGGCAGTACAAGATATGCATTGTCCACTACGGAATGTTTTGCAGTAGACATTCCACTAAGATAAAGGCAACGTATCATTTTCATTACAACGAAAAACCCAAAGAAATAAATGCTGATAATGAGGCATATCGACGGTCACTTCACGCTACGTTCGCAACTGGCTTGTACAATACTGATATAAAAGGCAGATGTCCACGGACTCTACATGAAACTACACTCCTGGAAATGGAAAAAAGAACACATTGATACCGGTGTGTCAGACCCACCATACTTGCTCCGGACACTGCGAGAGGGCTGTACAAGCAATGATCACACGCACGGCACAGCGGACACACCAGGAACCGCGGTGTTGGCAGTCGAATGGCGCTAGCTGCGCAGCATTTGTGCACCGCCGCCGTCAGTGTCAGCCAGTTTGCCGTGGCATACGGAGCTCCATCGCAGTCTTTAACACTGGTAGCATGCCGCGACAGCGTGGACGTGAACCGTATGTGCAGTTGACGGACTTTGAGCGAGGGCGTATAGTGGGCATGCGGGAGGCCGGGTGGACGTACCGCCGAATTGCTCAACACGTGGGGCGTGAGGTCTCCACAGTACATCGATGTTGTCGCCAGTGGTCGGCGGAAGGTGCACGTGCCCGTCGACCTGGGACCGGACCGCAGCGACGCACGGATGCACGCCAAGACCGTAGGATCCTACGCAGTGCCGTAGGGGACCGCACCGCCACTTCCCAGCAAATTAGGGACACTGTTGCTCCTGGGGTATCGGCGAGGACCATTCGCAACCGTCTCCATGAAGCTGGGCTACGGTCCCGCACACCGTTAGGCCGTCTTCCGCTCACGCCCCAACATCGTGCAGCCCGCCTCCAGTGGTGTCGCGACAGGCGTGAATGGAGGGACGAATGGAGACGTGTCGTCTTCAGCGATGAGAGTCGCTTCTGCCTTGGTGCCAATGATGGCCGTATGCGTGTTTGGCGCCGTGCAGGTGAGCGCCACAATCAGGACTGCATACGACCGAGGCACACAGGGCCAACACCCGGCATCATGGTGTGGGGAGCGATCTCCTACACTGGCCGTACACCACTGGTGATCGTCGAGGGGACACTGAATAGTGCACGGTACATCCAAACCGTCATCGAACCCATCGTTCTACCATTCCTAGACCGGCAAGGGAACTTGCTGTTCCAACAGGACAATGCACGTCCGCATGTATCCCGTGCCACCCAACGTGCTCTAGAAGGTGTAAGTCAACTACCCTGGCCAGCAAGATCTCCGGATCTGTCCCCCATTGAGCATGTTTGGGACTGGATGAAGCGTCGTCTCACGCGGTCTGCACGTCCAGCACGAACGCTGGTCCAACTGAGGCGCCAGGTGGAAATGGCATGGCAAGCCGTTCCACAGGACTACATCCAGCATCTCTACGATCGTCTCCATGGGAGAATAGCAGCCTGCATTGCTGCGAAAGGTGGATATACACTGTACTAGTGCCGACATTGTGCATGCTCTGTTGCCTGTGTCTATGTGCCTGTGGTTCTGTCAGTGTGATCATGTGATGTGTCTGACCCCAGGAATGTGTCAATAAAGTTTCCCCTTCCTGGGACAATGAATTCACGGTGTTCTTATTTCAATTTCGAGGAGTGTATTATCAAACAGTTCAGAGGCGAGGACCTGGAGTGTTCCCTTGCTGAAGATACAGAGAAACTGTGCGATGCTGCAAGAGAATAAACGGGGACACGTTATTGGTCAGTAGGTTTCTGTATCGTTCGCGGGTGAAAAATAATGACACACGCGTCATGAACATCATACACTGAAGAGCTAAAGAAACTGATACACCTGCCTAATATCGTGTAGAGTCCCCGTGAGTACGCAGAAGTGTCGCAACATGACGTGGCATGGACTCGACTAATGTCTAAAGTAATGCTGGAGGGATCTGATACCATGAATCCATAATACCGTTATACGCGGTGGTGCAGATCTCTTCTGAACAGCTCAATGCAAACCATCCCAGATATATTCAATAATGGTCACGTCTGGGGAGTTTGGTGGTCAGCGGAAATGTTTAAACTCAGAAGAGTGTTCCTGGAGACACTCTGTAGCAATTCTGCAAGTGTGAGGTGTCGCAGTGTCCTGCTGGAATTCTCCAAGTCCGTTGGAATACACAATGGACATGAATGGATGCAGATGATCAGACAGGATGCTTGCGTACATGTCACCTGTCAGAATTGTGTCTAGACGTATCAGGGATCCCATATCACTCCAACTGCACACCCCCACACCATTACAGAGCCTCCACCAGCCTGAATAGTCCCCTGCTCACATGCAGGGTTCATGGATTCATGAGGTTGTCTCTATACCCGTACACGTCCATCTGCTCTATACAGTTTGAAACGACACTCTCGTCCGACCAGGCAACATGTTTCCAGTCATCAACAGTCCAGTGCCGGTGTTGACAGGCCCAGGAGCGGCGTAAACCTTTGTGTCGTGGAGTCATCAAGGGTTCACGAGTGGGCCTTCGGCTCCGAAAGGCAGAAGTAAAGCTGTGAGGACGGGGCGTGAGTCGTGCTCGGGTAGCTCAGTGGTAGAGCACTCGCTCGCGAAGGGCAAAGGTCCCGAGATCGAGTCTCGGTCCGGCACACAGTTTTCATCTGCGAGGAAGTTTCAAAAATATGAAGCACCCTGAAGATATAGTTGGATGTCAATCTAATATCGTAAATCTCGTAGACGTACACAAAACCGGTGGGTTTGTAAGTAAATAGAGTTCCAATTCCTGTGACAGTTAGTACGGCCACTAGAGTGCATTAGTTAGTGTTGATTCGTTACCACGTATGGTATGGTATATAAGAGGTGTGAACACCACCAGATGTTGAGTGACTGCTCTAAAGGATTCAGAGATGCCGCGTACTCGAGTGAGGCAGAGTTATCAGCGAGTGTGAAAGTGGCCTCATTGCTGATCTCCATCGACCAACAGGTCGAATCGAGTAATATCCAGACTGTAACAATGGCCCGATGTTGGACTGCATGAGAACATGAGAGTAGGCATACTCGTCAAGGTTCCAGTCGACCATGACTAACAACCGCTATTGAGGATCGCCGTACTGTGCACCAGGCACATTGTAACCCGTTCGCATCTGCGCCTGCCGTCTGAGAACATCTAATGGACTCCCTGAAGCATTCTGTGTCATTCTGCACCACTGGTCGGAGATTAGCAGCAGCACTGGTCGAATGAAATTTTTTTCACACTGTTTCCAACTTCTGGCCATGTTCACACCCCAAGAGTGAAACATGGAGAGGATTCGATAATGATTTGGGCAGCCATATCGTCGTATTCCATGGGTCACACTGTTACTCTGCTAGGGTGCATTACTGCCAAGGATTATATGACCATTTTGGCTGATAAGATCCATCCGATGCTACTGATGATGCTGTGTTCCAAGACAGCAGGACCTTTGTTCACACAGCTCGCTCCGTCCGGAATTGTTTTTGTGAGCACGAGGAAGAATTGTCGCATCTTCCCTGGCCACCACTGTCACCATATCTCAGTATTATTGAGCCTTTGTGGTCTACTTTGCAGAGAAGACTGCGTGATCGCTATCCTCCTCCTTCATCGTTACCTGGACTCGCCAGTATGTTGCAGGAAGAATGATAGAGGATTCCCTTGAACACCATACAGAACCTGTATTTATCTATTCCGAATCGACTGTAAGCTGTTTCGAATGCCAACTGGTTTCCGACACCGTACTGGGCATGTAAATGTGTTGTGCTTTTGGTTTTTCCATTTTTTTGTACAACCAATATAGATTTCTGTGAGAGCTGTTGACGAGCCGTCCATGAATACTCTGAAGAAGCAAACCGGAGGAAACTACGTACAATTTAGTCGTAACTATTTAAATGTAGTTCTTGACAACGACATATTGCTATAGCGAGGAACAGGGATTTTAGCAACCCTTGGCATCAGTAGCTAATTAGTCTAAGGAGAACGTGAGTTGGCGCCATCGCGATAGACACTTTCAAGAGAGATCGAAATCATGTGCTAGACATAGAAACTTCGCATATGCAGTGAAGAGTCCCGGAGACGAATTGACTAAGCATTTCCAAAACGGGGAAACTAGATTATCCTGCTCCCATCTAGTCCTTCATGAATAAGGGACAGTTCCGTTTGCAAAACGCGTCATCCAGTGCTTATAATTTTGGGGCGTTATACACTAAAGCGAAATGAAACTAGTATAGGCATGCGTATTCAAATACGGACATATGTAAACAGTCAGAATACAGCGCTGCGCTTGGCAACGCCTAAATAAGACAAGTGTCTGGCGCAGTTGTCAGATCGGTTACTGCTGCTGCAAAGGCAGGTTTTCAGGATGAAAGTGAGTTTGAACGTGGTGTTACAGCTGGCGTACAAGCGATGGGACACAGTATCTCCGAGGTAGCGATGAAGTAGGGATTTTTCCGTACGACCATTTCACGAGGGTACCGTGAATATCAGAAAGCCGGTAAAACATCAAATCTCCGACATCGCTGTGGCTGGAAAAAGATCATTCAGGTACACGACCAACGACGACTGAAGAGAATCGTTCAACGTAACAGAAGTGCAATCCTTCCGCAAATTGCTGCAGATTTCAATGCTGGGCCATCAACAAGTGTCAATGTGCGAACCATTCAACGAAACATATGGGCTTTCGGAGCCGAAGGCCTACTAGTGTACCCTTGATGACTACACGACACAAGCTTTACGCCTCGCCTGGGTCCATCAACACCGACATTGGACTGTTGATGACTGGAAACATGTTGCCTGGTCGGACGAGTGACGTTTCAAATCGTATCGAGCGGATGGACGGGTACGGATATGGAGGCAACCTCACGAATCCATGGACCTTGCATGTCAGCAGGGGACTATTCAGATTGGTGGAGGATCTGTAATGGTGTGGGTCGTGTGCAGTCGGAGTGATATGGGACCCCTGATACGTCTAGATAAGACTCTGATAGGTGACACGTAGCTAAGCATTCTGTCTGATCACCTGTATCCAGTCGTGTCCATTGTGCATACCGGCGGACTTTGGCAATTCCAGCAGGATAATGCAACACCCCACACGTCCAGAATTACTACAGAGTTTAAACTACTAAGTTTAAACACTTCCGCTGGCTACCAAACTCTCCAGACATGAACATTATTCGGTATGTCTTGCAACGTGCTGTTCAGAAGAGAGCTCCGCCCCCTCGTACTCTTACGAATTTATGGACAGGCCTGCAAGATTCATGGTGTCAGTTCCCTCCAGCACTACTTCAGACATTTGTCGAGTACATCCACGCTCTGTTGCGGCACATCCGCTTGCCCGCTGGGGCCCTACATGATGGTAGGCAGGTGTACCAGTTTCTTTGGCTCTTCAGTTTGCAAAGCCAAGCAAGAAGTTAATTTGTTTATTTTAGTGCGGTGTAGACAAGAAGGGCTGTTCTGTAAAACTTCGTTATATCTGTCAATTATTCTGTTACTCTCACCAGCTCTAAGCTATTCGGTATCTACATTCCTTTCGTGATCATAGCAGACGGCATAATGACAAATCCTTAACTTCCAAGAACACTTTTCCACGAGGAATTTTTTTTTCCGCAAGAAGAATTTTACTTTTTCACATATTTAGTTTGCAAAAAAATCCGTCAGTTTTATCAGTCATGGGCAAAAATCCGAAATATGAAAATTTCTTTAGTTTTGGCTGACGTTGAAGATAATTATGTCTTGTTAAGGCGAAGCTGAAGAGGAAGTAGGAGCCCCTAACCTCTTCCACTCCCTACCTCACACCCATCCCACCCGCGAAAAACAGAGCTCATTCGGTAAGAGCATTTGTGACGATGCAAGGTTCAGGGTCCGATTTTCGGTCAATCACACAGTGTTAATCTAGCAGTATGTTTCTAGAAGTGCCCGGCGAAATATTCATTGTCGACACAGCTTTAACTTGTCACAATAGGCCGGCCGCTGGTGGCCGAGCGCTTGTGGCGCTACAGCCTGGAACCGCGCGACCGCTACGGTCGCAGGTTCGAATCCTGCCTCGGGCATGGATGTGTGTGTTGTCCTTAGGTTAGTTAGGTTTAAGTAGTTCTAAGTTCTAGTATTTGTATGGAGTGTAGCCATGTATGGAAGTGAAACATGGACGATAAATAGTTTGGACAAGAAGAGAATAGAAGCTTTCGAAATGTGGTGCTACAGAAGAATGCTGAAGATTAGATGGGTAGATCACGTAACTAATGAGGAAGTATTGAATAGGATTGGGGAGAAGAGAAGTTTGTGGCACAACTTGACCAGAAGAAGGGACCGGTTGGTAGGACATATTCTGCGGCATCAAGGGATCACCAATTTAGTATTAGAGGGCAGCGTGGAGGGTAAAAATCGTAGAGGGAGACCGAGAGATGAATACACTAAGCAGATTCAGAAGGATGTAGGTTGCAGTAGGTACTGGGAGATGAAGAAGCTTGCACAGGATAGAGTAGCATGGAGAGCTGCATCAAACCAGTCTCAGGACTGAAGACCACAACAACAACAACAACAAGTTCTAGGGGACTTATGACCTCAGCAGTTGAGTCCCATAGCGCTCAGAACCATTTTTGTCACAATAGTTTCATACAGTTATTATCTTTAACTGTCCTAGGAAGTGCATGTAGGTAACGCAGACATTTTCAAATTCTTGTACAAAGAAGAGCTGCAAAGCGTCGGGATTGGACTTGGCCCTTCTTGCGCTGAAATTTTCACCTCCCGCAGCCACGTAGTGTGACACGGCGAGTCACGAAGCAGCGGCACGCTAGATTAATCAACAGCCCTCGTATCACATGCACAGCCGCGGCGCCGGCAGTAAACGCTGCACCTTGTTAGCTCGACTAATGTGTGCGCACGGCTGGTTTAATGAACAGCTTTCTGGACGTCGCAGTGACCTGTGAATGCAGCTAATTACATCGTCTTGCTGGCGATACAGTAGCCCTTAAAGCCAAATATACTTGCAGCAGCAATAACTACAAAGTATGTGCTATTAAAGATACACTTCCCCTTCCGGGACGTATCCCTAGCATTTGTTCGAGGCCCAGTTTTTTTTATTTTAAAAGAAAAAAGTCTATATACGAACTTCTCTCAGCAGTATTGGATGTTGCTTCCTGAGTTCCTGACATTTTTTGTGGGTTCCGTATGTCACTCGATAAAAACGGAACCCTTATAGGTTTACTTTGTTGGTTGTCTGTCTGTCAGTCCGACTGTTAAGAGCCCTTTTTTTTCTCATGAACAGGTAGACGAATCAAGTTCAAATTTATGTCACATACTAAAGTAAATGGTCCCTTGGCGATGCAAAACAATTAAGCTTCTACGCCTATGCAATCAAAAGATAGGCCACCTATATCACATATTTTGACACTCGCAGACTTACTCATCAAATTCTATAGAGTACTGCCATCGATCATGAAATTTGGCAGGAAGCAAGGTTCCACGATACAAATGAAGGAAAATCAGAAAATTGTTAATTTATAATTTTAATTTTTTTTGTCATTTTTTTCCGACTGTCTGGCCGTCCATCTGTTATGTACAGTATTTCATGGCCTCCGCAAAACGCCAACGTTTCACCTGTTAATATCTATGCGCCTCTCAGTTGCTGAAACTATCTTCCTTTCATAATTCATGAACAGAAAAAGTTTCTTATTCATTGTACATTTTTTATCCGCCTATATAGATTTGAATACACCCTGAGTAACTTCTTACATATACTTTTTGGTTTCCATAAATCGCTTAAGGCAAATGCGGAGATAGTTCCTTTAAAGAAGAAATGGCTTCTTTTCCCATTCTTCGCCAATCCCAGGTGATGCTCTGTCTCAAATTACCTCCTCGTCTGCCGATATTGCACACACACACACACACACACACACACACACACACACACACACAAACACACACAGATAAACAAAAGCTTTGCATCACACCTTTATTTCGAAATTCATGTCACGGAAAACAAATAGGCTTTGAGGCATGCCTATGTATTCATTTCCGATGTGTCCAGCTCTATAAGTCAAAAAACAAACATCTGTTTAACGGACAATATCGTCTGTTTCCCATAAGGGACGCGAGTGTGTGTGTGTGGGGGGGGGGGGGGGGGGAGGTTCACAGCACTCCTGGGCAACGTCAATACGTGGTGCAGGCTTCAATCCGTCATGGGACACCATCGAAGAAATCGTCAAGCCAGCCCTGGTCCAAATTTTCCCACTGTTCAATGGCAATTCTGTGTAGGTGGCACAGATTTACGGGGTCGTCTTCGACGTCCAAGAACAGTTCGTTTCAATCGAATCCACACGTGTTCAATTGGTTTAATGTTCGGGAATCAGGCAGCCCACACCATTCAGGTGATCTTAGAATGGTGAAGAAACGTGTTCACGACAACAGCACGATGAAGAAGTGAATATCATTCACCAAGATGAAATTGTCACCAAAATATTGGCGATACGGTCGCACTATTGGTTGCAGAATCTCGTCCCTGTACCGTCGAGAAATGAGATTGCCCTCAACAACCGTGAGAGGTTTGCGGTGGTCCCATCTAATACCATCCGATAATATAACTTCATCACTACCTTGATGCACGTGTGGGACATATCGTTGGAGCCTTTCGATATTACTGGTTTGACTCCAGACACATTGCCTGCAATTATCGAGGTACAAATAAATTCGAGTTTCGTCCGTAAACAACATCCGACGTCAGTCCTGGGGCATTCGTTCTGCATGACTTCTTGCCCACCTGTAATGGAAACCATGGTGTAGTGGTGTACGACATGATACTCGCTTTGTTCGTGTGGAATTAAGATTCGCCTCATGCAACCTTCTCCTTAACAGTTTGATGCGATACATAACGTCCTGTAGCCTCTTCTAAGATCTAATTCAGTACTAGAGCACCCAGCCCTTGGTTCCTTAGACTCATAAGTCGTAGGTGTCGATCATCCTTTGCACCTGTCGAACATGGACAACCTGTGCCGTGTAAGTCCTCAATACTACATGTCAACTGGAACCGATTACATGTCCCCACCACATCAATTTGACTACGGTGCACACGTCGAGCAACTGGCCTGGTTGACCAGCCTTTTGTGCGTAACGTGATGATCCGGACCCAGTCATTGGTCGTGAGTGTGCTTCATGGCATGGTGGATGCGCGCTCTACTAGTCCACAGACGTGTCTAATGCGTCCCTCCTAGTGCTTTACGTTCGACTGAATTGCTGCAGTCCATTAATGTGCGGTGTTCTGCCTTAGGAATCCCTCATGGTAGTTGGGTATATGTTCATTAACAACGTCGGCGGTGACCTTCACATCGGTACAGAATCAGTTACAATAGCAACACACCATCACGACATATCAGGATGATGCAACACGTTTGTTGATGTGTGTCTTACTAGAATGTTTTAGCTGGTTCAGTTATAGCTAAAGAAGAGCCGGAGAATTACACTTTGTTTCATTTCACAAATGTCTCCAGCGTTCGTAACGTCTTTGAATAAATCGCTATGTTCCATCTGTACTTTCTAACTCGTTGATCAGGGAGAACATTCCGCACACTTCACCAGCGAGCAGATAGTATCTGTTTGCTTTTGAAAAATAAAACTTCTTTGCCATTTATCTGTTGAAGCGTAGAAGAATTCATTTTGCCACCAAGAGAAGGGTGTTTATAGGCAGAAAAGGCGAAGTTCCATAGCACATTTGGAGAGTCCGGCACTTCAGTTAGTCCAGCAGTCCTAGATATTTTTTAGATGCGCTGTGGTTGGTCGCGGATCCGTAATAAGTGCAAGTAAGTATTTAAGTGCGGTACATAGTCAAAAGAATGATAGAGTCGTTCTCCACCACTATCCTGTCACTGGTGTAAATGCTCAAGCCTGGGCCACCTTGCTGTTATTCAGTTTCTAGGGAAAGAGAAATCTTCGTGATTATGCACATAAGTTGTCTATAGAAACTTGTACATTGGACAATGGTATTGCGGTGTATGATATTCTATGTGCAAGGCTCATTGGACCCTGAGCTTCGTATTACATATCAGCATAATCTTGCAGCATTTTGTACATTATGAGTGTCGTAACTGATATTACTGCATGTTTAGATCCCAGCTGCTGTCTTCTCCCATCACGTTCTACTCACAGCTTTCTCACGCACTTAGACCCGATCAATAGAGAGTGTCTCAAATCTTTTGGTTCAAATTGAAACAGGTGACAGTGGGTCTACAACCGATTATATTGAGACAGTTAACGAATGATCGGAAACGCATATTTATTGTGTTGCGGACATACACAGCGTACAACGCATAATAACAAAGTATCTCGTAGCAATTATTCAAAGCGACGACCACCAGAGTCAATGCGTGTAACACAACGGCGCATGTAGTTCTGCCGCACTGCCGCAAAGATTCAGGGCGTCTGTTGTACTCTGGAACAGACAGTGGGAGATAAACAGCTTACACCTCTGACCGCGAAACAGATATACTGTACACAAATTAGCTCATAGCATGTGTATCCTGTGATGACCGCATGCATCGCCCCAGCACATTCACCAGTGTCCACACAAACCCATATCCCTGGTGTCAATTGTCAATTGCATCAGATGATGTGTCCATGGTGAGACGTGTTACTGTGCACAGTGCATAACGCGTAGTTAAAGATGGAACGTTACTCGTCACGCAGGTTAGCAGATATGCATTTAAAGTATGGTGCAGCAGGTTGCCTCCCTGTAAAACAGCACGAATGTACAGAGAACGCTTTCCCAACTGGTGTCATCCTAATTGGAAGAAGTCCACAACCGTGAATACCAACTTACGAAAGACGAGTCGTTCGCGCCACAGAGAGCCGGTCAAGGTTCCCGCCAGAGACATGTCTGAACACCAACATTGAGGAGATGGTACTGGATCGTGTGGCCGACGACCCAGCAATAATTACCTATCAACTTGCTCGTGAAACGCACACAGCAAAGGATACAGTGTGGAGAGTACTGGTGTAACACGTATTACACCCCTGTAATAAAGAATGTGTACAAGACTGGGAACAACGGATTTTGAGACCCGCGTTTACTTCTTTCAATGGCTTATCCACCGCAATGCTGTAGTGCCGAACTTCACACACTTTGTATTGTTCACGAATGAGGCCTCATTCACCCTTGATGGTAGTTTCAGACAGACACAACAGTCATGTCTGAAGTGAGGAAAATCCCCACTTAATCCACGTCGGTGGCCACTATGCCCTCTGTCAACTTACGGGCGGGCATTGTCCAACATCACCTAATTGAACCTCATTTGCTGCTCCCTGTTTGACTGGTCCACGTTACCTGGTGTTCCTGCGAGATGTGCAGGCATAGTTTTCGGGAACTGTACCCGTTATTGTACGCGAAAGGATGTGTTTCCAACGCGACGGTGCACGAGCTCACTTTGATGTTAAAGCCTGCGAGCAATTGAACAACATGTACGTTCATCGTTGGATTGGAAGGGGAGGTTCTGTCCCACGGCCAGCGCGATCACTGCATCTCACACTATTGGACATTTTGCACCGGCGTTGCGTCAAGACGTTGGTGTAAGAAACGACAGAAGACCTGCCTGCTAGGGTCTAAGCTGCCTGTGTACTGGTCCGAGAGACAGCAGGCCGGCCGCTGTGGCCGAACACTTCTAGGCGCTTCAGTCCGGAACCACGCTGCTGCTACGGTCGCAGGTTCGATTCCTGCCTCGGGCATGGTTGTGTGTGATGTCCTTAGGTTAGTTAGGTTTAAGTAGTTCTAAGTCTAGGGGACTGATGACCTCAGATGTTAAGTCCAATAGTGCTTAGAGCCATTTGAACAATTTTGACAGACACCAGAGATTTCTGAGAGAGTGCGACAGAATTTCATGCGCCGTTGCAATGCGTGCATTGAGATTAGCGGTCGTCACTTTGAACAGCTACTATGAGCTACGTTGTTGTCATACGGTGTATGCTGTGCATGTCCAAAACGACATTTAATATCTATTTCCGACCATTGAGTCTCTATCTCAATATAATCGGTTAAGGACCCACTATCACCTGTTTGACACAAAAGGTTTGACACACCCTGTATAAACAAGCGGTTGTACCCTAGGGCTCATCGGATACACTGATCGCAAATGATAGATATTGTATGGAGCATCTTTCTAGTATGAACTGCATAGGTTTCATTACTCTTAGCAGCAACGCAGTGTTGATGTACAGCTTTAGGCAGGCAAATCGAGGTTAGTTTCGCATGTACCAACACATTTCGCAGAACTAAAACTCCAATTTCATTGTTTACTTCTATGAGAGAAGAGAATTAAGATTGGGATGATTAGTAAAGAGAATCAATAAATAATGTTATTGTAAAACTGACTGGAAACTGCTGAGACACCCAAAATAAAAAGTTGTTTGGTATCCTATTTTCTGCAATAAATACGTAAATATTCGTTTACGAATTAAGCAACTTTTTCTTGATGCAGTGTTGCTACTTAACTTTGAAAACTCATTCCTCATTTTACATACAGGTCATCGTCAACAGATATTTCTTGAGTAATACACATACACTACCTAATCAAAAGTATAGACATACCCAAATGTAATGCGAAATAGACCATTAGATAACACGAGAGACCGACTCTCCAGTATAAAAGGAGACAGAAAGTATTGTGTTGCCACCAGAAAGGCAGTAACAGTAGAATGGGTTGGACATGGGAGCTCAGTGACTTCGAACATGGACTAGTCAGTGGATGTCGTCTGGGTAGCAAGTCCATCACTGATATTTCGACTCTTCTGAAGCTGCCCAAGTAGACTGTTGGTGTGATCTAAAGTGGAAACGTGAAGGAACAACTAGGATTAAACCAAGAGAAGGATGACATATACTGAAGGATTGGGATCTTCGGATTTTCGGAGGGTGGTAGTCAGTGGAAAGAATCACTCGTGAGTTTCAAAGTGCTACCAGTAATTCAGCTAGCGGTGGTACAATGGTCGAGCAGCTCCTCAAAAGCCACACATTTCAGTAGTCAGTGCTAAGCGACGCTTGAGGTGGTGCAAAGAACGACCCCATTAAACAGTACATGGCTGGAACTGAGTGATTTGGAGTGGTGAATCACGCTAAGCCATACGGTAATCCGATAGAAGGGTTTGTGTTTGGCGAATGCATGGGGAATTTTAACCTACTATCACATATAGTGCCAACAGCGTTGCGTGGAGGAGGTGGTGTTACGGTATGAGGGTGTTTTTCGTGGTTGGGATATGGTCCTTTTATTGCCTCAGAAAATGCTAAATGCGGAAGTTATGAATAAATTTCGCAGTACTATGTACTGCGTACACCAGATAAACAGTTCGGTGACGATTATTGTTTGTACCAGCTTGACAATGCACCCTGTCAAAACAGTACGAATGAGGCAGTGTTTTGTGGACAATAACATTACTAAAATGGACTGTCCTGTCTAGAGTCCCAGACTGAACCCAATGGAACATCTTTGGGATGAGTTAGAACACGGACTTAGCTCCAGACCCCAGTACCCAACATCATCACTCTCTCTGGTTTCGGCTCTTGAGGAAGAATGGGCTGCCATTCGTCCACAGACATTCAGATACTTCACTGAATGTGTCCTCAGCAGAATTCAAGCCGTCATAAAGGCAGAGTGTGGCTATGTCTCATATTAACGTCCACTAATAAGTATTCGCATTCTATGAATCGGATAGTGTAGAAATTATTGATTTAAAACATTTCGTGTCCTCCTTCCGCCGTTTAAAGAGCTGTCGATTACGATCTCGGCATCACCCCCAGTCCGGTGTCTATGGAGGTTCCCGCAGGAATGAAGGGAACTTGTACGCTAGGGGGGGGGGGGGGGGGGGAGACGAGTGATGAAGCCGTGCGGGAAATCGGGGCTGCGGCGCGTTGTGCTGTGCTGTGAGATGAGAGCGGCGCCTAGTGTCAGCGACTCTCTCGTATTGACCGCGGCGATCGCCGGCGCCGCCAATTTGCTGACCTCCGGCTCCAGCCGCGCGCATGCGCACATCGCGCCTCAATTTTAAGTTCCGCCTTCCGAACGCAGAGTCTCATTATTGGCAGCAACTTTTTGCCGCAAGTGCCGCTGTACTGCGAGCGCACCACTTATACCAAACCACCGCAGAAAAAATTTAAACATTTACGCTATATTTAACGATAACACATTCGTAGTTGTGATGATTTATAAGAATACATCAATTATGAACATTTGTTCACAGATCCGCACATATATTTGGAGTTATTACTAGACATCGGGTAAAGTAAATTGAATTGGAAGCATTTAGAAAATCCGAAATTTCGGAGATACCACGGATAAAATACAGGGAGAGGAAGGTACCTTCAACTTGTACAGAAACCACACTTCAGTTACAAAAGCTGAAAGACATGAAAGGGGAGCAGCAGTTGAGATGGGAGTGAAACACGGATGTAGACTCTTCCAATGTTACTCAGTTTTTACATACAGAAAGTTGTGAAGCAAATCATGGACAAATTTTGAAAGGGATTTTAAAGTTCAGGGAGAAGAAATAATAAATTCGAGGTACACCGATGTCATTCAGCCATAGATGGCAAAGGACTTGGACGAGCAGTTGAATGGAATTGATAATGTCTTTAACCGATGCAACACGATGAATACCAACAAAAGTAAAACAAGGGTAATGCATTGCAGTAGTTTCACATTAAGCGATGCTGAGGAAACAAGATTAGGAAATGAGACACTAAAATTAGCGGATGAGTTTAGCTACTAGGGCAACAAAATAACTCAAAAAAATTTGTTAATACCCAGTACAAATTTAAACGTTAGGGAGTATTTCCCAAAGGTGTTTTTCATGACTGTAACCTTGTGTATGTGTGAAACATACATTTCAGACAAGAATATAAGAGAAATTTTTGAAATATGGTGCTATAAAAGAATGCTGAAGATTAGATGGATACTGAATAGCTAATAAAGACGAACTGAAACGAAAAGTGGAGAAAAGAAAAGTATGGTACAACCTGAATAAAAGAAGAGGATGTTTTGTAGGATTCGTCCTGCGCATCAAGGTGAAATACACTATGTGATCAAAAGTATCCGGACCCCCCCCCCCCAAAAAAAAAAACATACGTTTTTCATATTAGGTGCAGTGTGCTGCCACCTACTGCCAGGTATTCCATATCAGCGACCTCAGTAGTCATTAGACATCGTTAGAAAGCAGAATGGGGCGCTCCGCGGAACTCACGGACTTCGAACGTGGTCAGGTGAGTGGGTGTCACTTGTGCCATACGTCTGTACGCGAGCTTTCCACATCCCTAAACATCCCTAGGTCCACTGTTTCCGATTTGATAGTGAAGTGGAAACGTGAAGGGACACGTACAGCACAAAAGCGATCAGGCCGACCTCATCTGTTGACTGACAGAAAGCCTTGAATACTAATTCTCTTCGAATTAAAGATATGCTCTTTAATGATTGCACACTTGACAGAATCCCCTGGTTCAGAAAACTAAGGCTGTTCTTGTCTCTAAAGTCTAGTTAATGCTTGCTCGATTTTCTGTTGAACAATCTTGACGAAGTCTCGTAGTTATTCGGCAGAAGCTATGAATGATACTTTTCAGAAAACTTTATAAAAGTAATTACTAACACTTTCGTAAACCGCCCAGAGTCTGCACGTGTGCTAATGCAGCAGTGGGTGAGAGGAGGTGACAGTCGTCGTGTTGCTGTGGATATGAAAAAGAAAGTTTCCTACAATAGTGTTTGCAGGTTCTAACTATTCGCCACGCGGGATTAACCGAGCGGTCTTGGGCGCTGCAGTCATGGACTGTGTGGCTGGCGCCGGCGGAGGATCGAGTCCTCCCTCGGGCATGGGTGTGTGTGTTTGTCCTGAGGATAATTTAGGTTAAGTAGTGTCTAAGCTTAGGGACTGATGACCTTAGCAGTTAAGTCCCTTAAGATTTCACACACATTTTCAACATTTTTTTCTAACTATCCACACTTTCTTTATCGATCGCCGAAATATTTTGGGTAAGATTCCGTCAGTCAAATTGAAACTCGAGCATTCTCTTGTGAATAATTAACAAAAAAATATTGCGGAAAAGGCAGTACACTTTTTGCCCTACATCATTGTTGCAAATTATGTAATGGCGACTGCCAACAACGCCTAGACTATATAAAAGAATCTAGTCCTAAGACACTGTCCGCCTGTTTCAAGTTCTCGAAGAGAAGTAATTCTACCTCAGTTCCATTTTAATGAATTCTCATTTCACGGAGTAACCGCCGAGCTGTGATGAAAAATGCTCATGTTTCAATTATCTATCGAACCTGATAATATTTAGTCGACTGCGCGTCATGAAATTTAGTGGTGGGTGAATCGTTTAAGGAAAATGGCGGGATGGCTGCTTCAGAAAACGACGGTCGATTTCCTTCCACATCCTTCTCCATTTTGAGCTGGAGTACTGTCTCTAATCAACTCATCCTCGATGGGGCGTTAAACTTTAACTCTTCTTTCCTGGTGGGGTCAAGGATTTTCACGTGCCTCGAGACGACTAAGTGTTTGTGTTGGCCTCATCATTTCATCATCATTCGTGAAAGTGGCGAGATTGGACCGAGCAATAGTTGGGATTTTGTACGGTCGCTGATAACCGCGCAGTTGAGCGCTCCACAAAGCAACATCATCATCATCATCATCATCATCTTTCCTAGTAAAAGGACACTGTCCAGTCGCATTAATTTGACCACTTGTCAAAAGGCTGAACATCCACCTTTTGCAGCGCAGACCGCTGCAAGATGCGCAGGAAGAGTCAGTGATGTTCTGGAAGGTACCGACAGAGATATGGATCCATGCCGACTCCAACGCCGTGGCTCGGTTGAGTATCCCTGGTGCCTACAGCCCGGTTGAGGTGTTCCCACAGATTCTCTATTGGGTTTAAATCTGGGAAGTTCGGTGACCAGGGAAAAACGTTAAACTCATCCTGGTGCTCTTCGAACTTCGCACGTACACTGCCGGCTGTCATACTCATCATATTCTGACGAAGTTGCGAAATAAATATACGGACATCCGCAATATCTCGAAATTACTTCATACACTGAAGATACTTAGAAACTGGTACAGCTGCCAAATATGGTGTAAGGCCCCCGAGAGCACGCAGAAGTGTCGCAACGCGACGCGGCATGGACTCGACTAATGTCTGAAGTAATTCTGGAGGGAATTTACACCATTAATCCTGCAGGGCTGTCCATAAATCCGTAAGAGTACGAGGAGGTGGAGATCTCTTCTGTACAGCACGTTCCAAGAGATCCCACATATGCTCAATAATTACAGAGCCTCCACCAGCTTGAACAGTCCCCTGACTGACACGCAGGTTCCATGGATCCATGAATTTGTCACCACACCTGTACACTTCCATCCACCCTACACAATTTGAAACGAGACTCGTCCGACCAGGCAATATGTTTCCTGTCATCAACAGTCCAATGTCGGTGTTGACGGGCCCAGGGGAGGCGAAAAGCTTTGTGTCGTGCAGTCATCAAGGGTACACGAGTGGGCCTTCGGCTCCGAAAGCCCTTGTCGATGATGTTTCGTTGATTGGTTCGCACACTGACACTTATTGACGGCCCAGCACTGAAATCTGCAGCAGTTTGCGGAAGGGTTGCACTTCCGTCACGTTGAACGATTCTCTTCAGTCGTTGGTCCCGTTCTTGCGGGATCTTTCTTCCGGCCGAAGCGATGTCGGAGATTTGATGTTTTACCGGATTTCTGAGAATCACGGTACACTCGTGAAACGGTCGTACGGGAAAATACCCACTTCATCGCTGTCTCGGCGATACTGCGCCCCGTCGCTCGTGCACCGACTATAACACCACATTCAAACTCACATAAATCTTGATATCCTGCCATTGTAGCAACAGTAACCGATCTAACAACTGCGCCAGACACTTGTTGACTTATATAGGCGTTGCCGACTGCAGGGTCGTATTCTGCCTGTTTACATATCTCTGTATTTGAATACGCATGCCTATACCAGTTTCTTTGGCGCTTCAGTGTAAGATGACGAGTAAGACCCTTTGCGAAACGTTGTGGCGTCTCAGCGCAAGTACCCGCGTGGAAACCCGAAAGCTTTTCATCATCTGTCAGGGTGGTCAGATAGTACGATACGAATTTAAATTATAGCAGAAGATGAGATTATTACGCTTTGTTAAAGTTGCTACATCTAGGAAGTTTCTGATGCAAACAGATCGGGTACACAACAGACACATCTTAACTAGGTCCTCAGTGAAGACATATAGGTACAGCTGTTGGAAAGATTTACTTTGTAAAGTGAATTTTACTTGTCCTTTGGCCATTTTCCAGTACGTGGATATATTTGTTAGCTCTTTGAAGGTGTTGTTATATTCCATTAAATTGGCAGTGTTTTTTCCTGCATCTATTTTACGAGCTTAGAGGCAACAAACGCATCCGAGTATATGAAACTGGTCTAAAGCTGAAATTATACAATGGTACGAAATTCAAATAAAAATCAACAGTTGCATGAATCATGGAGTCATTCATATTTTGTAGGTAAACATGATTATGCTAGTGGTTGGAACCTTTTGAAATACCGACCATATTTTTCGTTGCGTGCCAGTCATAATTTTGGCAGACGAAAGAAAATCATTGAAATACTTACTACGTGAAAGTAAGTGTTCGTTATAATTCTGGTAACAGCTTAAAAGATTTTTACGAGAAAGGTATTTTGTCTTTGAAAGCCCGTTGAAAAGTTACGAGCAACCGTTTGCGAAAGCTTCTGTTCCTCTCTCTCTCTCGCTCTCCCTCTCTCTCTCTCTCTCTCTCCCTCACTCTGTTCAGTTTTGCTTGTGCAGTTTGGCACGACTCTGTTATAAAGCACACAGGATCTTCATTTCTTTCATCGTGCATAATTAGTTTTGCTATCAGAATACCGAGGACATAACAAGCGCTTACATCATGTGTTTCCACTTACTGCGCCACATGCAGCAGTTGATGGATATTCGCGACACAGTGATATGAATACTGTTGTAGTCATCTGAGGTTGGATTCTGACCGAAAACAGTTACGGTGAAAAAATTAAAGTTTTCCATTACATCTGCAATTTTTTAACCACGCTGAATGAGATAGGAGCCATAGATCTCATAGAGGTCTATCATGGATAACAGCCTGCCACGGCCTTCTCGTCCCGCTATGAACAAAAGACTTAATTAACAGAAGAGATATCCTTTTTCGTTAACAAGTTCTCACCAATGTCGCAAACAACTTATTCTGCCTCTCATATTTAAATTTCGTTTCGGAATTCAGTTTTTTTCCGTGTAAAGATGGAAATAATTTTCAGTAAACTAATTTAAAAAAGAAGAAAAATGCAAAGAAGTATACATTCATATAGAATTCAGCTCGATCTTTATCCACGATAACTACTCAACGCCTGATCATAAATAATGTCCCATCTTATTAGAACGGTTCCATCAATCGTTTATACTGCTCCAAGGATAAGATACGCGGAGGTCGCTGCTTGTTGTTTCCTTGCTCTTTGTACGCTTTAGTGTGTTAGCCGCTCGTTGATATTCAAAAGTCTTTGCAGTAACCCACTCGCAGCTCTTGAAACTGACAGTTTCTTCTTTTCAACAATACACGAAGATTACAGACAGAATATTATCACTTTACAAAGCGTCCTCTCGTCTGTCTACCGCTTTTTAAATTTGAAACTTTGACCATTTGTGGAAAACATGTCGTTTTTATTTTTTTCTATGTTTTACGTCGCTGTCTGAGGGAAGCAGGTAAATAAATGGACGTTTCGCGCCTTGCCGAATTTCCGACCTTAACAAACTGCGCCCGGCTGTTGGGACGTTTAACGGCTGTGCACTGTGTGGGCCGCATTATAATACTAACGAGCCTATGAGTGTCTCCGCTGCTTGCCTATTTTTTCCAGACCTCATTTTCCATTTCCACTCTTGAGAGTCAGTTGTAAAAACGAAATTAACTGCACCTTCTTTTGGTCATTTGTAAAGACGTAAAATAAACGAACTCGTTTTCAGTTTCTTTCAACGGCTGGTCATCAGTTCCTCTGTTTATACTTTCATTGAATATAAGGGACTTTTGGCCAAATAGACTAAATCTCTCAACACCTGTTTGCCTTTTTTTTTATAGAAGTCGCTGAAATAATCTTATCTGAATCTGACATCACAGGTTTTATACATAGATAAATATTTCAAATTCGTACGGGAATTATAAACGTTTATACATTTGCAAGATTAATAGTAAAAATATTACGAACATCCAGTCTTTAATAATGTAAGGACACAAAATTTCAGTAATGTTTCTGTATCTATTATTAGTAATCATGTTGATGTTCTTCCGCAGGTCATACGTGACCAAGAGTTGGTAACCATTTAAATACACCATTAAATTCATTCTGAAACCACACACACACACACACACACACACACACACACACACACACACACACACACACACACGACGCAAACACAGAGAGAGAGAGAAAATTTCATGAATACCAGAGTTATTGAATGAGTCAAGGGTAACAGAGTCTTGCCTCGCTGTGCAGTGCTTTATATAAGTAAACTACATACGAATGCGGGCCATTTCCACAAACAACAACTGACTTTTCTAAGAAATGTACTGATATTTCTAGAAAAGCTTTCACTATGACATTTTTTGAGTAACTCGTCACTTATATTCTACATCTACGTCTACATGACTACTCTGCTATTCACAATAAAGTGCCTGGCACTCACCTTCAAGCTGTCTCTCTACGGTTCCAACCTCGAACGACGTGCCGGAAAAACGAGCACTTAAATTTTTCTGTGCGAGCCTTGATTTCTCTTATTTTATTGTGAAGATCATTTCTGCCTATGTAGGTGGGTGCCAACAGAATGTTTTCGCAATTGGAGGAGAAAACTGGTGATTGAAATTTCACGAGAAGATTCCGTCCCAACGAAAAACGCCTTTGTTTTAATGATTGCCACTCCAATTCACGTATCATGTCTGTGGCACTATCTCCCCTATTTCGCGATAATACAAAACGAGCCGTCGTTCTTTGTACTTTTTCGATGTCATCCGTCAGTCCCACCTGATGCGGATCCCACACTGCACAGCAATACTCCAGAATAGGACGGACAAGCGAGGTGTAAGCAGTCTCTTCAGTAGACCTGTTGCACCTCCTAAGTGTTCTGCCAATGAATCGCAGTCTTTGGTTTGCTCTACCCACAATATTATCTATGTGATCGTTCCAATTTAGGTTATCTGTAATCGTAATCCCTAAGTATTTAGTTGAAATTAATGGGTAAATTTCAACATGTGGGTGTTATGACAGTTACCGGAACTTTCTCTAACTATTTTTTGCCTCAGGAGTGCTGGCTCTTAATTCTGCCTGACAGAAAATGTTTGCAGTTACAATTGTTAATTTTAATAATGTATCATCTCCAAAAATCAGATAGGTCTTAGCAAGCACGTTTAATGAGAAATGCCTTTCCTTTAATGTAGGTTAATTCTTCCAAAGAAGAAGACAGCAACCAGCCACTATTAATAATGTTATTTATTTAGGTAAATAACGCCGTTACTGGTTTCGAAATGGCTAGTTCATCATCAGACGGCTGTTCACATGATTTTCAAGATACGCTTTACATTATCGTCCTTTTTCGATTTTTATTCTTCCATTGTGGCGAAGTATTTTTGGTATGTTGTTGCCGTCGAAAATCCGCGTATTTGTTGCGAAGTTGCAGGATTGTAGTTTTCGAATATTCCAAAATATATCCAGCACTTATGTAATTTGTACATCACCATATTGTGCAAAGAGGTTCATCATTGAGTACACCATCGTAGGCGCTCCTGTCTGTGATGCAGCACCAAGGGTAACCGCAGGCATGGTCTCCGAGCTGATAGTCCATGCTGCTGCAAACGTCGTCGAACTGTTCGTGCAGATGGTTGTTGTCTTGCAAACGTCCCCATCTGTTGACTCAGGGATCGAGACGTGGCTGCACGATACGTTACAGCCAGGCGGATAAGATGCGTGTCATCCCGACTGCTAATGATACGAGGCCGTTGGGATCCAGCACGGCGTTCCGTATTGCCATCCTGAACCCACCGATTCCATTTCTGCTAACAGTCATTGGATCTCGACCGACGCGAGCAGCAATGTCGCGATACTATAAACCGCAATCGCGATAGGCTACAATCCGACCTTTATCAAAGTCGGAAACGTGATGGCACGCATTTCTCCTCCTTAAACAAGGCATCACAACAACGGTTCACCAGACAACGCCGGTCAACTGCTGTTTGTGTATGAGAAATCGGTTGGAAACTTTCCTCATGTCAGCACATTGTAGGTGTCGCCACCGGCGCCAACCTTGTGTGAATGCTCTGAAAAGCTAATCATTTGCATATCACAGCATCTTCTTCCTGTCGGTTAAATTTCGCGTCTGTAGCACGTCATCTTCGTTGTGTAGCAATTTTAATGGCCAGTAGTGTAATATACTGTATACAAGGCCGTGATTGTCTGTGTAGCAGTGGATGTGGATTTTATAGTGAGATGACACACGGTTCATGGCGTAGTACTCACATGATGGGCATGCCTGGCGAGTGATATTTACCAGAACGTTTTACGAGAAGCGGTATAGGTTATGATCAGCGTTGGTTCCATCCGGTTTGTGATTGTACCTTTAGACTCAGTCGACGGCAAAATTGACGCAGATGTTATGAAAAAATTTTAAGACGTCTCAACACTTACCGCACTCTAGGAACGATTTGTATTATTTTCTTTGTCAGCATGATCATTTCCCTGCCCAAAAAGCAAATATTTTTGTCATGGTTCGAAAAAGCTGAGTACAGATTTGCCGTCACATAACCCAAGGCTGACCCCTACCAAACATCTCTCAGTGCGCCATTCTTCCGAAAAAAAGTTCGGTAATCAGTGGATCAGAACTTAGGTAAATGTCTTATCCGAAGACTGAAAACTGTATCTGGAACAATTCAAAGTCCCAGGCGCTGTTATTTACACGGCTGTCGTCTTTAGATCGAATATCCAGGGATGTTCCGAGGGTTTGAGGGACGATGTGTACATGCAGATGGTGCCCTATGAACTGATTTTCTGCACATCTTGAGAAATGCCACAGAAATATCCCTTGTTTACCAATTTCATACAAACAACAGCAGCGTCTGCTAATCGTCACGAAGATCTACCGACAGTACATACACAGACTGCAGTTCTACAACGCTTCCTAGCGTGACGCGTGATAGTTTTGGTGAGTCCGGCGAGAACGCTTGCTCGAGTCACCGAGACCTGGGGCGCAGCGTCGGTTTTTATTCCATCGGGAAAGCTTTCTTGAATTCCAAGGAGGCGCAGCACCGTTTATTGATCCCGCAGAGCGAGGGATATCTCAGTCCGACAACGCAGCGCCGCATGACAATCTTAGCGGCCCTCATTCTTTAAACACGGAAGAATTCCGAGCTACGTATTCTCATGGTGCATTCTCGCATAATTATCCCTCTACCACGTCTTGCGAAGTGTTTCTTTTTCACTTAATGAACCAAAAATACTTCATTTTTTTGTTTTGTATATAAGTTACTGTAATTTCTAGACATAATTTAAAGTTGGAAAATTTTAAAAGAAATACATGTTCATAAGGGCTAATTAATATAATTATTGAAACGTCGAGCCATAAATTTCTACAAGCCAAGTGTCCCAAATATGAGAACATGTTTTTTTTTTTTTTCACTTCGTTTGACTGTGCTAGAGTACACTGAAGTTTCCTCGTCGATGTTGTAAGCGTTCTGCTGTATTATCCAACAGACTGACCCGATGATCGCTATAAGTCTGAGCATCAGCAATGATGTTGATTGGAGAGCTTTCTGGTAAATGAAATGAGGGTTAAATTAGATCAAATATCAGCTCACACTGTGACAATGAACAAAAGAGTTTTACGGTTGCTGCATCTCTGAGGGAATATATATGGATTCCGGGTGAATCACTTGTTTGAAACACAGCTCTCTTTATTTCGCAAATTATGTCTGGCAAATATAGGTTCAGAGTAACAGGTAGGATACTTTCGCATCACATTTAACACTGAACAACACTATATACTGATGGAAAAGGTAGGATCTTACGGACTATCTTTAAAAACATCCACCGCCTTGAGAAATTTTTGGACCATAGAACAAAGTACGCAAAAACAGGCAGCAAATGTTCAACATGTACGAAATTAATATATGGTGCGCCCAATAGAAATCTGATAGGACCGCTTACGTTCTCAATACACTTGAACGATTTGAGAGATAGGATCAACAGCACTGAGTGTTCTTAATGAAACTTTTGTCTATAAGAAACTACAGTCGCTGGGTGATAAAAAGGAGATGCTAAACGACTTCTGGTTATGAACTCAAGATCTCCTGAAATGAATATATAATAAAACTCAAGACAAAAAGAAACAACCTCATACTATTCGATGAAAATAATCGTAGGAAACTTCAGTGTCGTGCCACGTCACTTAGGTATGTATGCTTAATAGTAAGAAGCGATATCTACCGGACAACCACGTGAAATAGGGGTCTTAACGGATAATTTAGCTTTGTTGTGAAGGTGCATGGAAATGCTTTGCATCTGTAAAAGAAAGAGCACACAGGATGATAGTCCGACCAACGCTCCAGCGTTGGGAGACGTTTTCAAGTAAGCACAGCAGCGTACATCGAACGAATTACGAGGCGCGGTCCAAGGATTACAGGTCAAAGCAGCACATATGTAAGTGTAACTGAGATGTTAAGCACATTTAAATTGGAATCTTGGGAAGAAAGCTGCCCTCGCTAAACTCTGTTGGGCAAATTATATTCGCGGAGAACTGTACAATAATTCCTTTGCCTGAATCGTACATCGCATGTGGATACCACGGTTAACAGTTAATAAGCTGTGTTCATGTTAGCTAATCTGACGTGATTAATGCTTTATGATGATGGGCTCGTACCCGAACACCGAATTGAAGGACAAAATTATTATTCGTAGGGACTTCAAAAAGTAGGTTACATATGTAGTGCCACACTAAGAAAATTACGCAGCAAGACTGGCGCAGTGTCAGAAGACAGTATCAGTCTGCTAGTTATTGCTCAGTGCTGTATTAAGTAGAAAGTTGTGACGCACAGTTTACGCGTTTCGAGATGGCAGAGTTAGAACAGCAACGCGTCTGCGTTAAATTTTGCGGGAAACGCAAGAATACCTTTACAGAGGCACACCAAATGATGCAGGAAGCCTACGGTGACGAGTGCTTAAGCCGTGGGGGTGTTACGCATGGATCACACAGTTTAAAAATGGCCGGACGTAAGTTAAAGATGACCCTCGTTCAGGACCCCTTCGACAACTACCGACGACTCTAATGTCAGGAACGTTAGCGAAGTTGTGCGTGCACATCGAAGACAGAATGTCCGAGATATTGTAGAAGAATGTAACATTTCAGTTGGATCATGTGATGAAATCCTGACACAGCATCTTGGAATGCATGGCGTTGCCACCACGTTCGTCCTACGGCTCATGAGTCAAGACCAAAAGACCTTCGCCTCCTAATCTGTGAAGAGCTTTTGGATCGCGCAAATAAGAAAGAGATATTCCTTAAGAGAACCGTAACTGGTGATGAGACGTGGATCTACGGTTACGATGTTGAGACCAAGGTTCGAGCTTCAGAAAAGGTAGGGAAAGGTTCTCCAAGACCAAGAAACGCTCGTGAGGTTGGGTCAAATGTCAAAGCCATGCCGATAGTTTTCTTTGACTTTGAAGGATTAGTTCATCATGAATTCGCGCCACAGGGACAAACTGTTAATCGATGATACTATGAGGGCGTGTTGCGACGCCTGCGTGAAAATGTGAGAAGGAAACGGCATGAAATGGGTCTAGACAATTCATGGCTCTTACATCACGATAACCCACCCGCACTTTCATCCCTGTTGGTGCGCGAGTATTGCACAAAAAACGAAATCACTGTGCTCCCTCAACCTCCACACTCTCCAGACCTGGCCCTTGCGTACTCTTTTTTTTTATTTCCAAAGTTGAAAATCCCGTTGAAATGACGAAGATTTGCAACGATAGAAGAGATAAAAGAAAATTCGCAGACGACGCTTCGCGCGATCCTGTAAGAGGCGTACCGAGACCGCTTCCGGAAGTGGAAACGGCGTTGGGACCGGTGTATCAATTGTGGAGGACAGTATTTCGTAGGAGACCATGCACAACAAGTAAAAGGTAAGCGTAGGAAAATTTTGTTGATCAAGTTCCGGAATTTTCTGAACCGACCTCGTACATGTTCCGGGTGTCCTGCACAGACAGTTCTGCTGCGGCACAAATAACAGGCGTATCACAGTACCTGAGTGAAATAGTGTGGCTAGCTGAAATATTCGAGACAGCGCGATTCTTGTGAACAAAATTCCAACAATTCGACTTAGGCGGCACAGACGTGGGTGATAATGATCCGCCAAGCAGTCCGGATCTGGCGCCAAGCGATTTCCATCTGTCCGACAAGCTGAAAGAAAATTTTGAGGAAAGAGGTTTTTCTAGGTTGAGGTTCTCGAATGGCTACGTGATAGAGGATTTCTACCGTCGAGAAATGGAACAATCTGTAAACAGTTCCGACCGTCGTGTATAGAGACTGCGTGACTATGTTGTGTCACGTATGTGTATCACTTTGAAGTGTACTTCAGAATTCAGTGAAAGTTAATTGGCCTGCGATAATAATGTTAAACTTACTTTTTGAAGTCCTCTCGTACATAAAGCTTAAAGGTGTTTTCTTAGTAAAAAATGTTATTTATGAAATAGAATTATTTTTACATCGTTCCATACTCGAATGGAATAGGATGGAAAGTCGGTAATTTCGATACGTAATACCCCTCGCCATGCACCATTATACTGCCTTGTGTTGTATATTTATAGGTGTAGATGCAGACGTTGCTGCAAAAGACGGTATATGTTCACTGTAAATGAGGTGCAAGACGTCACCGATAAATTTTAAAAATTAGTGACAGTGGAAGAAAATGGTTTAACAAGGATGTTGCAGTACAGGTATTCTCGAGAGATACTGCAGATCAGAGCTGTGGAATAATTTACAGTCCCAAAAGAAGACCGTCCATATTGCCTTATGACATTAACATGCTTCAAGATTTTCTGAAGAATGGCTTCATTCTCGAAGGTACTTCGCACTTAATTAGAACTTCTTCAACGAATACTATAAAGAGTCTATTGTGATGTACGGAAGCAGATTGACTCCTTTCAATTGTCTGCAGCTGTACTTCACGCCATTCCTTGGAAACAAACAAAGATAGGAAACTTATATATATTTCTGGGTATAAACCTCCATGACAAAGAATTAGATGGCACATAATGTCTCGAGATGCAAGGAGATACTTCAAGTTGGAAAGTGGCACAATAATGAACAACACTGTTACATGCAATGAAACATATTTTCATTAATACGATGTCCCTACCAAGTAACAAAACAGGAAGTAGGTTTTACAATGAGGGAGTACCTGTCACGGCCCGCAGTCTTCGTACTCTCAATAAGGGGACGGTGAAAGTGTAGGTAGTTGAGCCTCAAAAACTATTCATTGGGGTGTAGTTCAAAGTGGAATGCCTGTCGCATATCGAGTAGGCGCTTACAAAAGGGCGACACGTGACATTTAGTTCTTTTGTCGCAACGTCCGTCACTTCGCTAAGGAAAATGTCTAGACCATTTACCTGCAGTCGTATCGAAATTCTCGAGTACCTTCCATATGTATTCGATTTTATACCGCGCGGCTTTATTTAGTGCTCCTAGTATCATTTGTACGTTCCAATCACTCGCTGATTTCACTGACAGTACTTGATGACTTCTGATAACAAGCACCTTGCATGATTTCTTATTCGGACTTTTTAAGTAAATTGACCTAACAATTAGTCCAGGCAATATCCGATTACGCCTGTTAGCCCCTACGAATATTCTTGGTTCTAATAAACACTGACGAGAAAAAATCGCAGCACCAAAAAGTAATTAACGTGGGTTATGAATTTCGGGAATACGTTTGTCTAGGTAACACATTCAAGTGATTAACATCGAAAGATCAAAGGTTAATGTAAGCGCGAGATAAGCTATTGCAAATGTCAAATGCTTGTATCAATAACCGGTGCAACAGTCAGAATACTGAATGCAAGCATGCAAACGTGTATGCATTGTGATGTACAGGTTCCGGATGTCAGCATGCCTGTTGACATGACTGTCGGTCAGTACGGGGACGGTAAATGCTGTTTGTGGATGACGCTGGAGTTGTCGTCCGATGATGTCCCCTGATGATCGAGGAGGCCGAGGCAACATGTCGACACTTTGTAGAGCGTGTTGGGTTACAACAGCGGTACGTGAGCGAGCGTTATCCTGTTGGAAAACACCCCCTGTAATTATGTTCATGAATGGCAGTACAACAAGTCGAATCACCAAGTGATGTACAAATTTGCAGTCAGGGTGCCCCTGCTGCCATGCGAAATCGCACCCCACACCATAACTCCAGTGTGTCCAGCACGCAGGCAGGTTGCTTACAGGCCTCCTACTGGCCTCCTTCTAACCAACACACGCTCAACACTGGCGCCGTGGCAGAACCAGCTTTCACCAGAAAACACAATAGACCTCCACGCTTCCCTCCAATGAGCTCTAGCTTGACACCACTGAAGTCGCAAACGTCGATGATCTGGGATAAGTGAAATGCGCGCTACAGCACTTCTGCCTTGGAGCTTTCCTTGAAGTAGCCGATTTCTAACAGTTCTTTGTGATAATACGGTGCCAACTGCGGTTCAGTTTACTGCTGCATGTCCACACCGTTTTCAAGTTGTTCTGAGAACTTCCTGATCTGCTGATGTAGTTGGAGACTTTCGTCTGTCTAATTACACTCTTCAACACTTTCCATTATTGTCTGTAGTGAGCTTCTGTTCAAAATGGTTCACATGGCTCGGAGCACTATGGGACTTAACATCTATGGTCATCAGTCCCCTAGAACTTAGAACTACTTAAACCTAACTAACCTAAGGACATCACACAACACCCAGTCATCACGAGGCAGAGAAAATCCCTGACCCCGCCGGGAATCGAACCCGGGAACCCGGGAACGGGAACGCTACCGCACGACCACGAGCCGCGAACTGAGTTTCTGTAATTGGTCTGTGAATGTCCTTCATATTGGAACACAGACTACGTTTTCTTCTCACTTACTACTGCACATTTCTGCTGCAGTAGTTCAATGGAAAAGAAATATCAAATGGTTCAAATGGCTCTGTGCACTATGGGACTCAACATCTGTGGTCATTAGTCCCCTAGAACTTAGAACTACTTAAACCTAACTAACCTAAGGACATCACACACATCCATGCCCGAGGCAGGATTCGAACCTGCGACCGTAGCGGTCGCGCGGCTCCGGACTGAGCGCCTAGAACCGCTAGACCACCGCGGCCGGCAAGAAATATCAAAGAAGGTGCTGAACTTTCATAGAAACGTATGATACATGTCATTTAAGATGCCCGAGTAGTGTATCTGTAGCCAGCTGTACCTTCTGAAACTGTCTTTAAATGTCTGCATTGCAAGTGGAGCTATATCTCTTTCTTTTTTTCAACGAAACTCTTGCAGTTGTCACCGCGTTTATGACATGGGGATATGAAAAATTGTTCAAATGGTTCTGAGCACTATGGGACTTAACATCGGAGGTCATCAGTCCCCCAGAACTTAGAACTACTTACACCTAACTAACCTAAGGACATCACACACATCCATGCCCGAGGCAGGATTCGAACCTGCGACGGTAGCGGTCGCGCGGTTCCAGACTGAAACGCCTAGAACCGCTCGGCCACAACGGTCGGCTGGGGATGAGCTTGCCTTAACTGTTTGTAGTATTCTAACAGTCACTAACGTTAATACACACTCCATACATCTTCTTTTTTACCTGCTTTATTTCCTGTTATAGAAAATATACTAAGCGTATCGATTACTGCTGCTGCGATGAAACAAATTCCGTGAAGATGAACAGCATCTGTGCTCTCTTTAACAAAGTGTCGTAATTTTAAATCCATAATACTGAAACAAGCAAGCATTTATCCGAATGTCTACGCTAAATTTCCGTGTGCTACAGAGAGGTGTTCCATCGGAATTTTTGAGGCCACAAAACAAAAACAGTTGTCCGAAGACTGTGCGAGTCTGCGCAAAAAGTGGTATTAGTGAGGAATTATTGTCAAAGTTGCTTGCAAAGATCACGAGAAATTTTTTGTGGGAGTACGTAGGGATGCTTTTCTGAAATTACTGCTGATTTTCAAACAGGTTCAGTACGCTATTAATTAAAATTAATTAGCCAGAATTTCACCTAATTATAAACGACAGCCTGATAGGCAGGGAAGATTACTGGTGTGCATTTAATCTTGTCGTTAAATAAAACATTTTCTTTTCCCTAAGATAACGCTTAATTATTATATTACTTTGAAATTAATAATGTACTAGAAATAAGACATCTTAATGGGTGATTTAGCTGTCCATTATGTGTCCAATTATAGGAAGCGATTAATTAGGTGATAACAGAATTTGCAACGGACATATGTTTACGCGCAACTGTTGTTTAACGTACACCAGCGCCGGCACCAGTTCGACCGACCCATCCTCAATCAAGATAGAGAACCAGTCAGCTACGATGCCAGTATGCAGATACGCCAGCAAGCTTCGCCGATAACGTCGCTACCCGTAAGAAACGCACCTCTACTGGAGGAGACCACTAACGACCAACTTCTGTCCAGTAATTTGTAGGAAAGCAACTAGTGTATTTATAGAGGAACCGATCCAGCATTTAAAGTACGCATCATATTTTGTGTCTCGAAATGAACCTCTTTTCGGATCTTTAGTTCAGGATCGTCCTCAAAAGATCGTAAACTGCCACAACTTATCTTCAAGCCGCTATCGACAGGGGAAGTTGATTCCGTATTTCTAGATTTCCGGAAAGCTTTTGACACCGTTCCTCACAAGCGACTTCTAATCAAGCTGCAGGCCAATGGGGTATCGTCTCAGTCGTGCGACTGGATTCGTGATTTACTGTCAGGAAGGTCGCAGTTCGTAGTAATAGACGGCAAATCGTCGATTAAAACTGAAGTGATATCAGGTGTTCCCCAGGGAAGCGTCCTGGGACCTCTGCTGTTCCTGATCTATATAAATGACCTGGGTGACAATCTGAGCAGTTCTCTTAGGTTGTTCGCAGATGATGCTGTAATTTACCGTCTAGTAAGGTCATCCGAAGACCAGTATCAGTTGCAAAGCGATTTAGAAAAGATTGCTGTATGGTGTGGCAGGTGGCAGTTGACGCTAAATAACGAAAAGTGTGAGGTGATCCACATGAGTTCCAAAAGAAATCCGTTGGAATTCGATTACTCGATAAATAGTACAATTCTCAAGGCTGTCGATTCAACTAAGTACCTAGGTGTTCAAATTACGAACAACTTCAGTTGGAAAGACCACATAGATAATATTGTGGGGAAGGCGAGCCAAAGGTTGCGTTTCATTGGCAGGACACTTAGAAGATGCAACAAGTCCGCTAAAGAGACAGCTTACACTACACTCGTTCGTCTTCTGTTAGAATATTGCTGCCCGGTGTGAGATCCTTACCAGGTGGGATTGACGGAGGACATCGAAAGGGTGCAGAAAAGGGCAGCTCGTTTTGTATCATCACGTAATAGGGGAGAGAGTGTGGCAGATATGATACGCGAGTTGGGATGGAAGTCATTAAAGCAAAGACGTTTTTCGTCGCGGCGAGATCTATTTACGAAATTTCAGTCACCAACTTTTTCTTCCGAATGCGAAAATATTTTGTTGAGCCCAACCTACATAGGTAGGAATGATCATCAAAATAAAATAAGAAAAATTAGAGCTCGAACAGAAAGGTTTAGGTGTTCGTTTTTCCCGCGCGCTGTTCGGGAGTGGAATGGTAGAGAGATAGTATGATTGTGGTTCGATGAACCCTCTGCCAAGCACTTAAATGTGAATTGCAGAGTAATCATGTAGATGTAGATGTAGAAGCACTGCATCCCTCATTACATACAGTTGCTTATTACCTGTCCAAAATCCGTCGTTTCTTTCATTATGTCTGCACATCGCAAGTTAGTAAGTATTTTCCCATTTATTCCAGTTCCTCTTTCTTTCCGACTAATTTTGAACATAGCCATCTGAAGGCCTGCTATAAATAGTTTCGGTGATATGGTGTCACCTTGCGTTACTCTTCTTCCAGTAGAAAATTTCCTAGTGTGTTTTGCCTATGCTGAGAGAAGCCATCAAATTCCAACGAAACATCTCTGTGTAGCACACGGAAATTCAACGTAGACATTCGGATAAATGCTTGATACAGTATTATGGATTTAAAATTACGACACTTTGTTAAACAGAACACATATGCTGTCCATCTTCACGTTTCCACACCTTGTTTTGTCAGTACATATACAACAGCAGTGTGGCCTTTTCAAAGTCTGTAAAAGCTACCCATACTGGCATTTCCTATTCATTAGCTCGACTAATTATTTCACACAGGGAATGTACTCGTATATGATCAGTTGCGCTGTAGCTACTACGGAATCCCGCTTGTTCTGTGGGTTGTGCGTTATTCGCAACTGCGTTGATGCGATTTGTTAACACTTTATTGAAAACTTTGTAGATAACACGGAGTACAGTGCTGGGATGGTAATTGTTCAAACCATGAATACGCAAGTACTCATACACATTTGTGTACATCAACCACTGCATGTAGAACAAATGTTACATGTATATTGCACGAATCCACATCTGATACATTTATATTCATTTTGACGCTCACTTTTGGTGAATTTAAGTATGCTCTCATTTTGTTTCCGGCCAAAATAGCAAGGAAACCAATTATCCATTTCAAAGATGATATATTCTGTAAATGATATACATAACAATTAGAATATGTACTTAAAGTAGCAATATAAACTTTTGGCAGCAGGGGAAAGGACGGGGGGGGGGGGGGGGGGGGTAGCTGGGGCCTGTTGACAAACTCCCTTATAGCCTTTACTGCATCCTCTTACAGTGAACCCTTAGTCAGATGAAAATACACAAGGAGATTATATGTTTCATAATTATATTATATTCTTGCAGAGAAAGGTTACCCAGCGATAAAAAACTTCTTCTGTTATTTGTTACTGTAAAGAAATTTCCGAAAATTGTCCACAAAATCTTAAAAAGGTGTTTTTTTAGCCGTTTACCTGCTAGAGTAGCTGAATGTGTGAAATACACAAATGGCTGATGAATAATAACATCTCGCTCAATATTTTGCTGTAAACTGCAGTCAAAGAAACGAGGTACGCCGAAAGGGTGGAGAAGAGAAACGTCCGGGAAATTTTTCAAAGAAGCGTATGACAAAGAGATTGCGCATTTGCAATGCAGGCTCGAGCACCGCACGATTCCGACAGCTGATCTAAATGCATTACCGCAAATAAACACGAAAGAAAGTGTTTAAAAGCAAGATATCACAAAAGCGCCTCAAAGGATGTCGAAACGACGCTTCCATTTACTTCGAAGTGGAAATCAGGGCGACAGATAATTTAAAAGAGGTTGAGCACCTTTTTATCGGGATGACTCGGTCTCGTTTAAGGCGACACCACAGACCTACGGGCACACACACGGCAGTGTGGCTGCGAGTGCGTGTTCGGTGGCCTCTGTAGAGGAACGCTGACGGCTTGCTCACGCGTACCGACAGGCGTGACGGATGGCGACCGCGGTAATGACTTGCGGCTGCGCGCAGGCCCAGCAAACGCGCCGCCCTCGCCCTCACATCACACCGAGCGACTTACAAGTGTCCCAGCAGTCACAACATTAATGGGGGTAGTCGTAAAGTTGTAATTCTCACCGCGAGACAATAACGTCGCTACCGAGTAATTTGGTTATGACAGTCGTTCTCTACATATTCACGCTTCAATGCGATACGTTTTCCCCATTGATGGATGACTTGACGGAGAACTCTGTCGTAGTTTGGCTCTTCAGGAAACGGTCCACCTCGAAAATTACCTTGTCGGAAGTTTTGGTTCAAATGGTTCAAATGGCTCTGAGCACTATGGGACTCAACATCTGTGGTCATAAGTCTCCTAGAACTTAGAACTACTTAAACCTAACTAACCTAAGGACATCACACAAGTCCATGCCCGAGGCAGGATTCGAACCTGCGACCGTAGCAGTCGCGCGGTTCCTGACTGAGCGCCTAGAACCGCTAGACCACCGCGGCCGGCTCGGAAGTTTTCACTGGGTGCATGCACACTGGAGTAACAAAAGTCATGGGATACCTCCAAATATCGTGTTGGACCTCCTTTTCCCCAGTGTATGGTATGGACTCATTAAGTCATTGGAAGTCTCCTGCAGAAATACTGAGCCATGCTGCCTTTGTAGCCGTCCATAATTACGACATTGCTGCCAATGCAGGATTTTGTGCACGAACTGACCTCACGATTATGTCCCATACATGTCTATGGGATTCATGTCGGGCGATCTGGGTGAGCAAGTCTTCCGCACGAATTGTCCAGAACGTTCTTCAAACCAATAGCGAAAAATTGTGGCTCACTGGCACAGCGCATTATTATCCGTCGTTGTTTGGGAACATTAAGTCCTTCAATGGCTGCAAATGGTCTTCAAGTAGCCGGATATAACCATTTCCGGTCAATGATCCATGTAATCACAACACACGCTAACGTGCAGAGTGCCTTGTTGACAACTTGGGTCAATGGTTTGGTTGAGTCTGCGCCACACTCTAACACTACCATCAGCTCTTAGCAACGGAAATCGGGACTCGTCTGGCCAGGCCACTGTTTCTCAGTCTTCTGGATCCCAACCGATTTGGTCACGAGCCCAGGAGAGGTGCGGCAGGCGGTGTCGTGTGTTTGCATAGGCACTCGCGTCGTTCATCTGCTGTCATAGCTCATTGACGCCAAATTTCGCCGCACTGTCCTAACGGGTAAGCTAGTCGTACGTCCCACACTGATTTATGCGGCTGTTCCACGCAGTGTTGCTTGTCTGTTACTACTGACAACACGCAAACGCGCTTCCCTCGTTCGTTATGTGATGACCGTCGGCCGCTGCGTTGTCCACGGTGAGAGGTAATGCCGGAATTTTGTATTCTGAGCACACTCTTGACAATGTGGATCTCGGAATATCGAATTCCCTAACGGTTTCCGAAATGGAATTTCCCATGCGTCTAGCTCCAACTACCATACCGCGCTCTAAGCGTGTTAATTCCCTTCGTGCGGCCACAATAACGTCGGAAACCTTTTCACATGAATCACATGGGTACAAATGACGGCTCCGTCAATGTGCTGCCCTTTTCCTCCTTGTGTAGGCGATAGTACCGCCACCTGTATATGTACATATCGCTAGCCCATGACTTGTTATCTCGGTGTAGATAATTTTTCACTTGCCCTTTACATCTCTCTCTCTCTCTCTCTCTCTCTCTCACACACACACACACACACACACACACACACACACATTCAGTTTCCACCACTACCTAACCATCACCCACTATCCCTCCAATCCCCAGCCCAACACCCCAGTTTACTCTCACCCTCAACAGTTCCCTTGATTCGTCTGTCAGTTCTACAGCAGGGCCATGTGCAGTGTGGTACAGTAGAGGTTATGAGTGTGTAAATATTTAAGTGCGACCTATCAATTGGAAATTTGTGCTATGTATATTTAGTATATACATAGGAACACGCGGACACACAAAAAGGATGCAAAAATGAATGTAAATGTAAAAAAAAACACAATCATATATTTGTAAATAATTCGATAATTTAAATGAGCTGCCCAGAATTGCTATAGATCTTCTATTAAAATATTTATAAAATTCATTTTCTTTCTGTTATAAACCACGGAAGAATGCTGTCATGAGTAGATGAAACATGTTTGGTTTACACAAATAAAACAGTTGTCAAATACGAAATTTATGTCTCCATACCACAAAGCATATGCGAAGTAGGAACTAGAGGTAAATAGCTGCAAATATTAACCGAAAAACGTGCTCCTAAAATAGCGTGAACACCTCGAACTAATTTATGAGCATAACATGATGTCATAGACGTAACGTCGTATATGACATAATCTGTTACCAAAAAATCATCTATAAAATACTTGAAAATTGCCTGAGGTCGAAATTGTACAACCGTACAGTAAACAAAGAGAATGGCAGCTGAAGGCTTCAAGAAATCATTCAAAAACTTCATGGCAGCTGCGGACCCTATCGCATTGAAAATTACAGAAAACGTTAATTATGTAAATTTGGTTTTTCGGGACGATAATTACAAATTTATCACTAGCCCACATAATGATATTCCTTATTTGCTCAGTTCCTTTCGCTGACATCCAGAGGCACAAAATGCCTTTCCTGACATTTTTCGCGCTTAGCAGGCTTTGCATTATGATGAGGGATCACGGTTTATGTCCAGCATTACTACTAATTCGTGTAGAAGTTCCCTCAGTGGCTTGGGGGACCCTCCCTTATTCTCTGTGCTGCCCGTAAGACCACATTCCTTCTATCGAAGGTGCCTTGTTTTTCAAAAACAGTTCTTATGAAAAAAATCTAGACTGAAACAAGAGTAGACTTCACAGAACGAGGAAAATGGTGCAGTGATGAAGACAGTGGGCTCGCATTCTGAAGTAGCACTGTCTACATCTGGTCAGTCTTACTTAGGTACCGGGAAATTTCTGCTGCCACTTCCGGCCCCATCTTCGCCTACCCGAGCTTCTGGTCTCTTTCAGTCTCCAATGATGTCACCATTGTTGACATGTTAAATCTGATCCTTCCTTATTTTCAGAACTCTGGTTAAGAGGTAAGAGGTGACTGACTACAGGAAGGACAAGGGACCACTCTGTAATATTAACACTGTCAAATCCGATAGTAAGCATGCCTTCCACGTACAGGTACGGCATACAGGCAAAAGACAATAGGAAAATGATTCCGTGCGACTTCTGTCTGACTGTGACAGTCGTATTTTGCCAAATGTTGGGTTGTGGGGGTGGAACAACAGCGTGGGTAAGCATCATGAGAGCGGCCAGCCAAATAAACGGTTTAGCGTCTCCATAAAGCACAAGCCACGATATTGACCAAACTCCCCTCTCCTCCCCACTTTCTCATTTCCACTTTGTCAGTAACGAATTCCAAACTAATCTCTCTTTCCGACATTGAGTCATTAGTGGAACCGGAAGCAAAAGATGATTTTCTAAGCGGATAAACTTGCTCGTTCGACTCAGTGGCAATGGATAAGCAGTTCAAAGTAGATGTGGTCTAGAGCTCCGCCGCAAAGCAAATACTTCACGGTTCCTGCACAGACTCACAGAAAACGACGCACTGAAACGTTTTGAGCGGAGGAAGACGGGAATGCCATCCTGTGTAGACTCAAATACGTCCTACGTTGACCGCGACCACCTCTACTGAAGGTATTTATTCAGTACGTAAATTTGCTACAACAGTCTCGTTTTTCTTTTATCACATCTTATATTCGACGTTTTCCGGCATTGCAGAAGAACATGTTTGTTATAAAAAGCACGACCGCTACCACTGACTTGATCGAGATTTAACACTTGTCACATCGACAAGAACATTTCGTGATTGAAATATAGTCAGGCACTAATACGCTACAATAAATACACTCCTGGAAATTGAAATAAGAACACCGTGAATTCATTGTCCCAGGAAGGGGAAACTTTATTGACACATTCCTGGGGTCAGATACATCACATGATCACACTGACAGAACCACAGGCACATAGACACAGGCAACAGAGCACGCACAATGTCGGCACGAGTACAGTGTATATCCACCTTTCGCAGCAATGCAGGCTGCTATTCTCCCATGGAGACGATCGTAGAGATGCTGGATGTAGTCCTGTGGAACGGCTTGCCATGCCATTTCCACCTGGCACCTCAGTTGGACCAGCGTTCGTGCTGAACGTGCAGACCGCGTGAGACGACGCTTCATCCAGTCCCAAACATGCTCAATGGGGGACAGATCCGGAGATCTTGCTGGCCAGGGTAGTTGACTTACACCTTCTAGAGCACGTTGGGTGGCACGGGATACATGCGGACGTGCATTGCCCTGTTGGAACAGCAAGTTCCCTTGCCGGTCTAGGAATGGTAGAACGATGGGTTCGATGACGGTTTGGATGTACCGTGCACTATTCAGTGTCCCCTCGACGATCACCAGTGGTGCACGGCCAGTGTAGGAGATCGCTCCCCACACCATGATGCCGGGTGTTGGCCCTGTGTGCCTCGGTCGTATGCAGTCCTGATTGTGGCGCTCACCTGCACGGCGCCAAACACGCATACGACCATCATTGGCACCAAGGCAGAAGCGACTCTCATCGCTGAAGACGACACGTCTCCATTCGTCCCTCCATTCACGCCTGTCGCGGCACCACTGGAGGCGGGCTGCACGATGTTGGGGCGTGAGCGGAAGACGGCCTAACGGTGTGCGGGACCGTAGCCCAGCTTCATGGAGACGGTTGCGAATGGTCCTCGCCGATACCCCAGGAGCAACAGTGTCCCTAATTTGCTGGGAAGTGGCGGTGCGGTCCCCTACGGCACTGCGTAGGATCCTACGGTCTTGGCGTGCATCCGTGCGTCGCTGCAGTCCGGTCCCAGGTCGACGGGCACGTGCACCTTCCGCCGACCACTGGCGACAAAATCGATGTACTGTGGAGACCTCACGCCCCACGTGTTGAGCAATTCGGCGGTACGTCCACCCGGCCTCCCGCATGCCCACTATACGCCCTCGCTCAAAGTCCGTCAACTGCACATACGGTTCACGTCCACGCTGTCGCGGCATGCTACCAGTGTTAAAGACTGCGATGGAGCTCCGTATGCCACGGCAAACTGGCTGACACTGACGGCGGCGGTGCACAAATGCTGCGCAGCTAGCGCCATTCGACGGCCAACACCGCGGTTCCTGGTGTGTCCGCTGTGCCGTGCGTGTGATCATTGCTTGTACAGCCCTCTCGCAGTGTCCGGAGCAAGTATGGTGGGTCTGACACACCGGTGTCAATGTGTTCTTTTTTCCATTTCCAGGAGTGTATTTCCTTAGTAATCAGACGAGTCTTCTATCGTTTTTGTTGACCCTCGTATAGAGAATGACACCGAGCACAATAGACAGTTTTCCAGCATGCTCCAAGCTGTCTGAAGCGAATTAATCAGTACCTATCTGGTAATCCTGTATTTAACGTGCGTCTCTTATATACTTCGTGCTTACTAATAGTGATAAAACACTTGTTAAACAACTAAGGCCGAAACCGATCGTACTTACAAAATTAAATAATTGACCTTTTACATTTACAAACAGCTTTGCGGTTCATTGTGAACAACATTCTAAATATCACACTTTCGATTTAGGAGGGTGAGCGCCTAGGAAACATTCTCCTCAAAAAGACATACGACACTTGAGTAAGCATTATTACTACATTTTCACGGCAATGATTCTGACTTTTTATTCATTCACAAAGAAGGAAGGCTATAAAATCTGCAATTAAATAAATACATTACTCTTATTATTGTTATTATTATTATTATGTTATTATCATTCATTTTGGCGCCTTACTGGACGAGGAGGTATACAACACAGAGCATTTAATTATTTTCCTTCTCCTTCCTTTATGCTCAAATTACTTCCATTCTCGAAGAAGGGGTCCTTCCTACACTCAGACAAAATGTTTCCGGTCTCCTTGGCTTCTTTCTGTCTGGCCACCTGTCCGATCGTGAATTTCCCGCCGAAATATTTTTCTGTCTTGTATTTACTTTTGTGTTATCTCTGCTCCTTTCAGTTAGTATTGTTATTATTACAGTCATTAATATTACTGCTATAAAAATACATCTTATTTACTGATTTAAAATTAATAAGACGGAGTGACATCTTCTAACTCGAGGTATCTTCTATGTAGATTTTTTGGTTCTTCATAAGAAAGAGCTCTATAATCAAACAACATGTACGAAACCTAGTAGTGTTTTACATCGCACTTCATGAACAAAAACTGCTCGCCGGTGTCTAAAGCGCATGTGGAAACCGAACTTCCGTCACCATTATTGTCATAGAGAGAGAGGAGAGGACAAGTTCTAAGTCGATTTTTCAGTTCTAAGTCTATTTTTTTCATGAAATCCCAAGTTCCACAAGTGACTTAAACATCGAAAAGACTTTATTGAAACGAATAAATAAATAAGGACTGCTTGAAACCCCTCTGACTTAATACATAATTGGACAAACAATTTTTTTCGATGTCTTCATCGATTTCAACGTGCATCTACAACAAACTGCTTTCTCACACCCATATCAAATTAATAGTCATTATTCGCTTATTAGTAAATTACATTTCATGAGTGCTTTCATTTGCAACTCCACCTGCCTTCGAGTTTCTTTATATCAATTTTAACGAGGGAATTTCTTTGAAATACACTATGTTACGCATGTATAACGTTCGCCGGGCCAATACGTGTTGCGCAGGTATCAGGAGCTCGGTTTGGCTGTCTCCGAACCCCGCAACAGTGCGTGGTATCTTGAACAAGTCCTTCTATCCTATAATTTTCCGTCTTCGGCGCACAAAATTTCAGTTTTATTTTTTAATTTTAGCGCTTGCGTCGTCATCGCTACACACCACTGAACTAAAACACGGCAGGTAACCTCGGAGCGGGAATGGTGAGCTGTGAGACGAGATGTGGGACGTGGCGCCAGCGCCAGAACAAGGCTGTGACATTCAGAGCGGCGCGCCCGTGGCTCTTTACTAATTACAACGCGTTTGTCAAAATTACTTAACGCACTTCCGTGCAGCCACGGGAACTTGCTAATTACTCTAACTGGAGCATAATATACAGCAAAGGGTCACTCCCTCTTGCTGCTCCCCAACTATGGCAAAAGCACGTTGTCTGCGTAATTACAGAAATAAACTAGCTGAAAGGCGACGTATATTTAACCGCTAACATATATCTTTTTTTGTGAAAGTCGTTCCACTGCGAGTATGAAATAAAGGAAGCAAATATTACTCGCTGAAATACGAAAAAAATTTGTTGTCATACCTGATATTCGGTTATGAATATTACTTCTCGGTGCTCCTACGCAACAAGTTGTGCTGTTGCGGTCGATTCGGACGTAGTTAGTTCGAAACCTGTTGGTGGATGAAATTTGCTCACCTGACGGTGTGCCACTATCGTGGGTAAAATACAGGTGATCAATTTACACTTTTTCTGAAGAATTCTGCCTGACACAGCGAAGCGAAGGACTTTGAAGTCATTTGAGTGGACTAGATAAAAGAACTGAGAAAAGAATTTGTAACATGATAGTCATCTAATATAAAACATGGGTAATGGAACGGAGTCTAACTGAATCAGGCGATGCTGAGGGAATTAGACTGAGAAATAGGAGGGAAGGAAGATTGGGTTAACGTTCAAATTACGAAATGAGACGCTGAAGGTAGTAGATGAGTTTAGGTATATGGGTAGAAAAATAATTGATGGTGGTCGAAGTCGAGGAGATATAAAATTACTGACCGGCTATATCAAGAAAAACGTTTGTGATGAGACGAATTTGTTGACATAGAATTTAAGAGAAAGGCAATGTTGGTTGGTTGATTTGGCGAAGGAACCAATCATCAAAATCATCTGTCCCCTCGGATTGGGACTTATGGGGAAGGAAGTCGGCCGTGCCCTTTCAAAGGAACTATCCCGGCATTCACCTGAAGCGATTTGGGAAAATCGCAGAAAACCTATATCAGGATGGCCAGACGCGGATCTGAATCGTCGTTCTCCGGAATGCGAGTCCAGTGTGCTAAACACTGCGCCACAGCGTTCAGTGATAGACAACGTTATCTGAAGATATTTGTCTGCTTAGTAGCCTTGTATCGAGGTGAAACTTCGACATTGAGCAGTTCACGCGAGAAGAGGAAAAGAAATCCACTAATTCACAACTACACTAATGATGACAAATTACTGGAAAGAGTATCCACAGAAAAATAACGAGGAACAACTATCCAGAGCGACCTTAAGTGGAATGACCACATAAACCAAATAGCAGGAAAAGCACATGCGAGACAGATTCATAGGAAGAATCTTAGTGAAATGTAAGTCAGCCATGAAGGTAGGCGCTATTCCCACGGATTCTGAAGTATTGTTCATCTATCTGTGACACTTACCAGGTAGTGCTGATAGAACAGATAGAGAAGATCCAACGATGAGTGACGCGTTTCGACATGGGATCGTTTGGTGGGTGCGAGAACGTTACAGAAATTCTCAACAAACTCCAACGGCAGACGTTGCAAGAGAGGCGTTGTGCATCACGGAGAGGTTTACTATTGAAATTTCGAGAAAACTTGTTCCGCACAGAGTCGAACAACATATTACTTCCTCCCACGTACATCTCGCGAAATGACCAAGATGAGAAAATCGACAAATTAGAATCAGTACAGAGTCTCGCCGTCAGTCATCCTTCCCCGCGCCATTCGCGAGTGAAACACGGAAGGGGGATCAGTTAGTGGTACCAGAAGTTCAAATGGCTCTGAGGTCATCAGTCACCTAGAACATAGAACTACTTAAACCTAACTAACCTAAGGACATCACACACATCCATGCCCGAGGCAGGATTCGAACCTGCGACCGTAGCAGTCGCGCGGTTCCGGATTGAAGCGCCTAGAACCGCTCGGCCACAACGGCCGGCTGTACCAGAGGTACCCTGCGCCATACACTTTTAGATGGCTTGCGGAGTAGATGAAGATTTACATGTCAAAGATTTTGAAATGAAGAATGCTGAAGACCAGATGTGTGTATCTAATAACTAATGGTGAAGTACTGAAATGAATTGGCAAAAAAAGTTATTTATGACACAACCTGACTAAAATAAGGAATCTTCAATTAGAAAATGGAAACAAGTCTGGGGGGAGCGGGGGGAGGGGGGGAGAGCTTGTAGAGGAGGACCAATGGCTAAATACAGCAAGTAGGTTAAAATGGATGTAGGTTGCAGCAGTTATTCGGAGACTAAGAGGGTTGCAAAGAATGTACTAGCGTGGAGAGCTGCATCAAACCGTTCTTCGGTCAGAATACCACAACAACAACAACAAGATAAGCAGAACCCTATAATTTTACTGTACTGTCAAAATCAAATCTATCTAGGTGGATCTGTCAGACAGGATGAACAACAGTGAAACTTGTTTGCTTCTAGCGCTTTTGTGTTCGTAAAAATGTCGTTTTTACGTTACTGTGGGGCAATTCAGAATGACTTAGAATATACACTCCTGGAAATGGAAAAAAGAACACATTGACACCGGTGTGTCAGACCCACCATACTTGCTCCGGACACTGCGAGAGGGCTGTACAAGCAATGATCACACGCACGGCACAGCGGACACACCAGGAACCGCGGTGTTGGCCGTCGAATGGCGCTAAAGTGCGCGTCATATATCTCGGCGGCCGAGTTTAGGTTCGTTCTGCGCATCTGACGTCACAAAACACAGTCAGCCAATGAACAGAGAACGACGTTGCCAAATCTCGCTGCAGTGAAGAGCACGGACGAGTGTCTTCAGTTTTAGAAACGTTCAGTCATAAATAAAGTAATAGAACAAAAGCCATGTCTTGATAGCAGACTTTCTTTTATATAAAGTTTGTAAAAAGTGTTCTTTATATCAATTGCTTCATATTATATTAATTAATTAAACCAAACAAGCAATAAGACTCCTAATTCAGGCGATAACAAGGGAAGGTGTTTGTATCAATCTCACGAATCGCTTTTTCGCAATAAAGAACAGCGGTAATTGTTTATTTCCTATTGTACTTCGACGAAGCATGAGTAATTCATAGTCATACCAATAGTGTTTGTCAGTATTTTGCTTGACATATTAGAACCCTTAAAGTGCTGAGCTACTAAGCGAAAAGTTATGAGTTCAAACCTTGTGTGGTGCATAAATTTTTCTTTATTTAAAAACAATATCGAAGTGTCTTACTTCAAGAATTTTATTCGTTTGAATGGAGTTTTTTGAAATTTCTAGTGCTTTGTCTCTTCATAAACCCTTTCGCTGCTGCAGACACGTGTTCCCCGCATTCCGCGCTGTGCGCGATTTTGTCATCACTGCACTGCTTGCCTGTGCAGACACACGGTGTTCCGACTGCTTTGACACACTTTATCATTCGCAAAAACTATTTGGCCCAAAAATTTGATTTTTACACATCATCTTGACTGATGCCTTCCGCCCATAAATGACTAAATTTTGTTTCGATGTTCAACGCAGTTATTGTGCAGCATTAAATGTAGTAAACCATTGCACGGATTTTTGAAGAGTTTGCAGAGGTAAAAGTCCATAGCGTATACTTTCCGTATGGTCGATTTTAGTTGCCACAACGTTGAGAATGAAATGTGGACAAGATACCTAAATTTCATATAAAATTTACTGTATAACAATATCTCATTTAAGTACCACATAGGTGTCGTATGTAATATTGAGAAATATTCCATCTTTCGCGACTGTAATAAAAGTTTTATTTACACCAGGCGCTTTTGGCTTTATTTTAAAGCACTTCAATCAATGAAAGGTATGGTACATACACAATGGTACTCATGTTCTCTTTCTTGTTTTTGTTCCACAGTCGCAGTTTTACCTATGGTACTGAAATATATTCCTCTTCTGCAACTGTAATAAGCGACTTATTTAGACCAGACGCGTTTCTCTCTTTTGAAGCATCTTCAGTGGACAGTATTTTGTCTCCTCCATTGCCAAGTCACCTTTCGTAGTTCTGTGCAGCGGTAACACAATATTCAACGTTTTTGTCGGCTGATCAGTGTTTTAGCAAAAAAATGCTGTTTGTGTGTGCCACACACAAAATTATATTTGACATAGCTCTGAGCACTTCACTGACAGACGGTATATTCAAGTCCTAATGTTTTTGTAAGTCCACAGTTTTGTTTAATGTATTTTGTCTACTTCCTTTTGATTGATTGAAGTGCTTTAAAATAAAGCCAAACGTGCCCAGTGTAAGTAAAACTTTTGTTACAGTTGCGAAAGGTGGAATATTTCTCAATATTACATACGACACTTATGTGGTACTTAAATTAAATGAAATATATAGGTATCTTGTCCACATTTCATTCTCAACATTGTGGCAACTAAAATCGACCATACGGAAAGTATACTCTATGGACTTTACCTCTGCAAACTCTTCAAAATTTCGTGCAATGGTTTACTATATTTAATGCTGCATAATAACTGCGTTGAACATCGAAACAAAATTAAGTCATTTATGGGGGGAAGGTATCAGTCAAGAAGATAGGTAAAAATCTAATTTTTGAGCCAAATAGTTTTTGTGAAATCGAATGATAAAGAGTGTCAAAGCAGTCGGAACACCGTGTGTCTGCACAGGCGAGCAGTGCAGTGACAAAATCGCCCACAGCGCGGAATCCGGGGTACACGTCTCTGTAGCAGCGAAAGGGTTAATGCGGCCGTGGTGGCTTTACTTCATGAACTGCGCGCTCCTCCCTAAACGTAAGCTTGCGAACTATGCTATACTATGGCGCTGCTTCTATTGGCGCGTGCGTCGTGTGCAACTGGCAACGCAGCAATCTCCCGCGTCTTGGCGGGCATGCGCGAGCCGCCAAGATAAAAGAATTGAACTATAGCTGCGCAGCATTTGTGCACCGCCGCCGTCAGTGTCAGCCAGTTTGCCGTGGCATACGGAGCTCCATCGCAGTCTTTAACACTGGTAGCATGCCGCGACAGCGTGGACGTGAACCGTATGTGCAGTTGACGGACTTTTAGCGAGGGCGTATAGTGGGCATGCGGGAGGCCGGGTGGACGTACCGCCGAATTGCTCAACACGTGGGGCGTGAGGTCTCCACAGTACATCGATGTTGTCGCCAGTGGTCGGCGGAAGGTGCACGTGCCCGTCGACCTGGGACCGGACCGCAGCGACGCATGGATGCACGCCAAGACCGTAGGATCCTACGCAGTGCCGTAGGGGACCGCACCGCCACTTCCCAGCAAATTAGGGACACTGTTGCTCCTGGGGTATCGGCGAGGACCATTCGCAACCGTCTCCATGAAGCTGGGCTACGGTCCCGCACACCGTTAGGCCGTCTTCCGCTCACGCCCCAACATCGTGCAGCCCGCCTCCAGTGGTGTCGCGACAGGCGTGAATGGAGGGACGAATGGAGACGTGTCGTCGTCAGCGATGGGAGTCGCTTCTGCCTTGGTGCCAATGATGGTCGTATGCGTGTTTGGCGCCGTGCAGGTGAGCGCCACAATCAGGACTGCATACGACCGAGGCACACAGGGCCAACACCCGGCATCATGGTGTGGGGAGCGATCTCCTACACTGGCCGTACACCACTGGTGATCGTCGAGGGGACACTGAATAGTGCACGGTACATCCAAACCGTCATCGAACCCATCGTTCTACCATTCCTAGACCGGCAAGGGAACTTGCTGTTCCAACAGGACAATGCACGTCCGCATGTATCCCGTGCCACCCAACGTGCTCTAGAAGGTGTAAGTCAACTACCCTGGCCAGCAAGATCTCCGGATCTGTCCCCCATTGAGCATGTTTGGGACTGGATGAAGCGTCGTCTCACGCGGTCTGCACGTCCGGCACGAACGCTGGTCCAACTGAGGCGCCAGGTGGAAATGGCATGGCAAGCCGTTCCACAGGACTACATCCAGCATCTCTACGATCGTCTCCATGGGAGAATAGCAGCCTGCATTGCTGCGAAAGGTGGATATACACTGTACTAGTGCCGACATTGTGCATGCTCTGTTTCCTGTGTCTATGTGCCTGTGGTTCTGTCAGTGTGATTATCTGATGTATCTGTCCCCAGGTATGTGTCAATAAAGTTTCCCCTTCCTGGGACAATGAATTCACGGTGTTCTTATTTCAATTTCCAGGAGTGTATATTTAGTGTGACCGTAATTTAAAAATGGTTCAAATGGCTCTGAGCACTATGGGACTCAACCGCTGAGGTCACCAGTCCCCTAGAACTTAGAACTAGTTAAACCTAACTAACCTAAGGACATCACAAACATCCATGCCCGAGGCAGGATTCGAACCTGCGACCGTAGCGGTCTTGCGGTTCCAGACTGCAGCGCCTTTAACCGCACGGCCACTTCGGCCGGCTGACCGTAATTTACTTCAGTGAAGTATAGCTAAATATAAATTAATGCTGATGGGTAGGAGTAGCATTACTGTAGCATTCGAATGCAATATTAATGTTACGCTGCTTGATTCAATAACGTTAATTAAATATCTAGGTGTATATTTCGAAGCGACATAAAACGGAACGTGCACTTAGGCTCAGTTGTATGAAACATTAATAGCTGACTTCGTCTTACTGTGTGATAACGGCAAAGTGTAGGGCACACGGGAAGGGGCTGCCTGCACCTATGTAATCCATTCCTGAATACTGCTCGAGTGTTTGACCATTACCATATCGGACTGAATAAATACACCGAAGCAATTCAGAGATGTGTTGTTAGATTCGTTACCGGTCACTTCGATCAAAACTATAAAGTGAACTTAATGATAATCTTTACATGCAAATAGTCCTTCTGTAGTTTAGAGAACGAGCATTTGCGACGGATTACGAAACGATTCTCCTGTCCCCAGCAGCTTGTGCAAGGACTGCAAGGACAAGATAAAAGCGATTATGATTCGAACATGGGAACATAGGCAAAACTTGTAACCCTCTCCATTTACGAGTGGAACGGGAAATTAAATTCCTAGTAGCATTGTTACAAAGTACCCTCTTGATTATACAATGACTTACAGAGTACCTATGTAGACGTTGGTGGATGCAGATGCATCCTTCAGCTGTGGACTCTGAGTTGAGCCGTCCGTTCACAGTAGCAGATAATGTGCCAGCACACGCTTTGGCCCTCTATCTTCTCTCTCGTTGTTAACAACAACACAAATACGGCGCAACGTTCTATACTCAAGGATCAGAATGACATTTACGAAACCAGATTCATCAGATGCATAAGATCAAGTGGCATCAATTAGGAAGGTTTCCGCCGGGCCCTGAGTCGCACGTTTCGCTTGCAGTCGTTTAGAGAAGACCTTTGGTCAGTTAGTATTTGGCAGTAAACCGTATATTCAGTAATATATTGCTGTTTAATCTTCTGCTTACGTCCTTCCAAAGAGCCAATATTACGGCGAGGAAGAAGCCTTAGATCTAATCACAGATGGAGCAGTGCGTAAATAAAATTTTATTTTCCTCGTGTGAGTGTGAGATCTGTAGAAGCTTTTCACAAGCGTTCAGATCTGTTTTAACATCTGTGATCAAGATTCCACATAGTTTCTCCCGCAGCCAATACTGTACAGGTGGACGATGTTTGTGAGTCACGAAGTATGCGACGCGGCAGTTTTCGTGAATGAAAGCCGCGGAAACGAGCTCCGCATTCTTGACCATACACTATAGGGCAGGTGGCAGTACCGGAATCCTGTGAGTTGCCTAAAATTAGCATAACCAGTCGGTCAGCTCTGAGGGTGCTTGCGCATTAACCACCTTAGCAAGGCAGGTGGTGCAAGGACTAGGCGCTGCTCTTACGTTTCAGATGACACACAGGTGTAAACGTGGGCTTGTGCACTTGCTCTCTTTCTCTTCCTTTCTCTCTCTCTCTCTCTCTCTCTCTCTCTCTCTCTCTCTCTCTCTCTCATACACATCCACACAACCACCCACCCACCCACCCACCGACCCACCCACACACACACACACACACACACACACACACACACACACACACAAGAGTAAGCCCGCGCTCACACACGTTCACTGCACGCTTATACTACATTTTACATGCTGCAAACTGGCTGTCGTCGTGTTTTCCCCTCAATTCTATGTCTCGATTTCACTGCAAGGGACGTGATGCCTATATTCCACCAGTCTGTCTCATCGGCTGCTACATATCTATGATTTCTATGCCAAAGAAGATTTTCTGTGTCTTCAGTAGCGTCCAATAAAGCTTCCCACGTCACAGAATTCGCTAAATTGTAGTCGGTAGTATCAACGTAACGGAGGTGTCCTATAAATAGAAGAACCGGAGGTTTTACAAGGAAAATAATTCCTAATGCTGCACAAGCTGAAGCATGCATGTCGTCTCAGTGCTGAAAGATGAATGGGCAGGTTACCTTCTGGGAGCGTCGAATTTGAGTGAGAAAGATTGTTTCAAATGTGACTAATACCAAGGCCATAACGAACTTTCATGTCTTTATTTTTCACCAAATTATATCCTGTTTTGTTTGTACGAGAATTTCTGTTGTCATTACAGAAGTAAACTTCATAGAGTGAAAAGACTTCTCAACTTCCTCTTCTTCCAAAAGTGCAATAGTTATCTAATATAATCCCAACTTACGTGTTTATTTCTTTTCCTGTTACAGCAGAGACTGTGCGTTACATTTGATTTGCTCAGTTGGACTAGGAAGATGAAATTTGTCGGTCGTGACCTAGTTGGAGAAATCATCCTGGAATTTATTATTGCAGATGTAGGGGAAACCACAGAAAAACTATAACAATAATGAACGTTCGGTGATTTGAATCTTAGGGCAGAATAGCTGCCACGTGAAGCACCAGCAACGTACCCACCAAACTTGGTGAAACTGGTACAGCATTCAGTCTTAAAGTTATTGTTGTAGCTTTTAGTATTTTTCAAACATTTGGAGTTTTCGAGGAGCTATCATAATCGTATTACACGTGCTATATTATCGCTGCCAGCCATACAACTGAAACGGGAGCGTTAATGTGTGACTATTATCCGCAGTTTGAAAGTGGGTTTCGGTGGAATGTAGTATCTAAGTGACTACATTTGGTATGTGGTGCTTCCATGCCTACGACCTTTCTTAGTTCCATCAGACGCGAAAAGAATTCTTCATGACGAAAGTGTGTCTGGGTGCCGAACAACAGCCACTACCAACAGAATAGCGTTCGCTGCTCATAGCATTATTCCTGGTAGTGGATGGCCAGACTACTTCTAAGATATTGCAGAAGTGTCTTCACATGTGTAAGATTTGCAGTCGGTGGACTGTCTAAACCAGAGACACGAGGCGTTCAATTTGCCTTTCCATCGGCTGACTGAGATTCAAAATATGTATTCCCGACAAAACATTGCATCCCGAATTTGAGCGAAACGAGAAACGGATGTGGTACTTTCATGCATCAAATGCCAAAATAACAAGACTCAAAGAAAGTAGAACAGCAAGCGTAGAACTGTACTCTGGAATACATCTGCCTAAACTTCGCAAAATAGTCCAGCAGATGCGAGCAAAGGCTGCACTACATGGGGTTTATACCAACGGTACACCTTACCAGCTCAATCAAATCACAGCAATTTTTGAGACATAATGAATCCAATCATTTCCGATGTCCTTCACACACAAGATGTCTGGTGTTTTTTTTTTTGTCCTCCAGACACAAATAGAAGCAACTGACGCACGTGATTTAGAATATGCGGAGATGGCTATGTCCACTACAAAACGTTCCTAAGGAAGCATATCGTTGATACTTGTAGGAGTATTCTTGGGTACGTAAAACTCGCAGGAGATAATCTAGAAAAGAGTGACCCTCGCATAATCGTGCCCACTACGTATATCGTAGATTGGTGAGCCAAAACATTATGACCGTTGCCCACAGCAAACACCTGCTGGTGTTGTGAGCATGTGGCGCGGTAAGGAAATTATGTAAACGGAGCAGAGACGAATTGGAAATCATTCTAGAGACGATTTGTGTCGTAAATGGGGAAATCCACTGACATAGGCCATTCTGACAAAGGGCAGACTGTTATGACCCGACGCCTGGGAATAAACGGCGAACCAAGTCAGCTATTTGCTTGCTACTGTCGTGAACATCTATGGAAAGTGGTTCAAGGATGGTGATAGCACGAATAAGCGCCAAGTTGTTGGGATTCCATCCTTCATCACAAAATGTGAAGGTCGGACGCATGCTCGATCTGCAAAACAGGATAGATGACGTTCTGTGGCAGATCTGACAACATATCTGGGGCAGGCACCAGTGTTTCAAAGCACACCGTTCAGTGCTCTTTGTTGAACATGAGGCTTCGCCGCAGACGACTCCCGTATTCCTATGGTGACCCTACGACATCTTCAGTTACCACTACGTTGGGCACAGGATCACTGAGATTTGATCATAAGTTAAGGAAACTTGTCTTCTGGACCGATGACGCACGTTTCTTCTTACAGCAGGTCGGTGGTCGTGTCCAGAAACAGCGTCACCCAAGCGAACGGATGCTCGAAACGTGCACCGCGTCACGGATGCGGACTGCTGAGGGCAGTATTACGCTATGGGGAACATTCACCAGAATTTCCATCGGACCTGTGTTAGTAATCGATGGAACCATGACAGCTGTGGACTACGTGAACATTATTGTAGACCACCTGCAGTCCTTCATGTTTTATGTCTTCGCCGGCCGCGGTGACCGAGTGGTTCTACGCGCTTCAGTCCGGAACCGCGCGACTGCTACGGTCGCAGGTTCGAATCGTGATGTCCTTAGGTTGGTTAGGTTTAAGTAGTTCTAAGTTCTAGGGGACTGATGACGTCAGATGTTGAGTCCCATAGTGCTCAGAGCCATTTGAACCATTTTATGTCTTCCCCAACGGCATTAGCGTTTTCCAGCTGGATAACTATCCGTGTCACAAAGCCAGAATCGTGCTAGCATGATAGTGAGCTCACGTAGACGTCTTAGCTGCAGCTGAATCCGATGGAGCGAGTTTGAAACGCTATCGAGCTTCAGCTCCCCGTTAGGCCACGAGAATTGTGTACCTTGCGCGTAGAATCGTTTCCATTTGCAAAAACTTTTCTGTATTGTTTTCTACAGGTGGACTAACACACTGCCCGCATCTCGTGGTCGTGCGGTAGCGTTCTCGCTTCCCACGCCCGGGTTCCCGGGTTCGATTCCCGGCGGGGTCAGGGATTTTCTCTGCCTCGTGATGGCTGGGTGTTGTGTGCTGTCCTTAGGTTAGTTAGGTTTAAGTAGTTCTAAGTTCTAGGGGACTGATGACCATAGATGTTAAGTCCCATAGTGCTCAGAGCCATTTGACTAACACACTATTAATCAGAGGAACATAATGTTTTGGTTCATCACAGACAGAATTCTAAAACCGAAGTGAGGCTAAAGTTTAATGTCTCGTGGACAAACAGATCCTTGGAGATCAAGCCTTGGTTGGGCAAGTATGGAGTAGTAAAACTGTAATCGGCCTCGATCTCGCCGAAGGAAACATCCGAGCACTCACTTGACTATCGAAGTGACGTAGGAAGCTACGGGATAACTATTGGAGGTTTGAAATCCGATCACTCCGAAAATGAGGGAATGGCGATCAGAAATGAACACTCCGTCGATGATGACGTCATTAGCGAGCGTCTAATAAGGAGCCCAATGTTCTGTCCACTGCATCATCCCACCTGGTGACATGCTTGTGGGCCACAACGGACACTAACCATGAAAGATAAGTCTGCGTTGCTGAGGACGTAGTAAATGATAACTGTATGAGCGTTGGTCTGCGCAGTGTGCGTGGAGTGTGGCGGCTGCGGCGGGTCCGGCTTTGGCAGACCGCAGATCGCTGGCTCAGGTATTCGTGTACCAAGCGTACACCGTGAAAAGTCATACTCGTTGCAGGCCGCACTTAGCCCTTGACTGAAGCCGTGGTCCTCGAATTACAGTGCAATGGCCAGACCTGTTCCAGGCGACGGGTCGGCTTCCCACACTTCGGTTCGAGGATTATTTCGACTCATCTGTTGCAACGATGAAGCAGTTGTCGGTACCTAGCACACACTTAAAGCTGCGCTACAAGGGTACGAGCGTGGCACAGGTACAGTGTTCCCAGGGATCTACAGACTGCAATGTCTTGTTTATATAACAAACCCAGATAACATACCGGGTGATCAAAAAGTCAGTATACATTTGAAAACTGAATAAATCACGGAATAATGTAGATAGAGAGGTACAAATTGACACACATGCTTGGAATGACATGGGGTTTTATTAGAACCAAAAAAAATACAAACGTTCAAAATATGTCCGACAGATGGCGCTTCATCTGATCAGAATAGCAATAATTAGCATAACAAAGTAAGATAAAGCAAAGATGATGTTCTTTACAGGAAATGCTGAATATGTCCACCATCATTCCTCAACAATAGCTGTAATCGAGGAATAATGTTGTGAACAGCACTGTAAAGCATGTCCGGAGTTATGGTGAAGCATTGGCATCGGATGTTGTCTTTCAGCATCCCTAGAGATGTCGGTCGATCACAATATACTTGCGACTTCAGGTAACCTCAAAGCCAATTATCGCACGGACTGAGGTCTGGGGACCTGGGAGGCCAAGCATGACGAAAGTGGCGGCTGAGCACACGATCATCACCAAACGACGCGCGCAAGAGATCTTTCACGCGTCTAGCAATATGGGGTGGAGCGCCATCCTGCATAAACATCGTACGTTCGAGCAGGTGTTTATCAGCCAGGCTGGGGATGATGCGATACTGTAACACGATTGTCATGCGCAGTCACTGACATTTTGTTGTCCAGCGCCATCTGTCTGACATTTTGTGAACCTTTTTTTTGTTCTAATAAAATCCCATGTCATTCCAAGCATGTGTGTCAATTTTTACCTCTATCTACATTATTCCGTGGTTTATTAAGTTTTCAAATTTATACTGACTTTTTGATCACCCGGTATTTACCAGCGATGGACTTCGATAGGTATATGGCTGTTGATAGGATAGTTGGGCAAAAATTTTCAGTATATATAAGTTTAGGTGTAAGACTATTGCCACAATGATTCCTTCTTATCATATGCGGACATGTGTAGTGCCATTATCATCATCACTAACTCGACATATAGCTGTTGGATACTAAACTGCATCTTGATTTTTCCGTGTATTGCAACCGCCTGGTGCTGTATCCATTCCGTTCTTGGAATTGTCCTGATGTCATCTATCCACTTTCCATTAGGTCCACGTCTCGATCTTATCCCATGAAATCTACCAAGGATTTTCTTTGGTCCATCTACAATCTATCCCCCGGTTACACGTCCCAACCTCCTCCATTCCAATTTTAGTTCAGCCATGATTACATTTTCTACTCCAAACTGTTCCTTGACATTTTTTTTTTTTCGTTTTCCTGTCCCCCGCCGCAGCATCACCAGTACATTGTTCACTGAGCATCCTTCAGTTTTTGAATGGTTTCCGCAATGAAAGACAATGTCTTACTGCTGTTAAGTCAAAACTACTGATACCCATTGGTAATGAGATTGCCTTTTCAGACACAGCGAAAGCTGATATCTTTATCTGATTTGCCAAAAGCACTCGGTATCACTTTTACTTTCATGTTTCAAATGGCTCTATGCACCATGGGACTTACATCTGAGGTCATCAGTCCCATAGACTTAGAACTACTTAAACCTAACTAATGTAAGGACGTCACACACATCCATGCCCGAGGCAGGATTCGAACCTGCGACCGTAGCAGTCGCACTGTTCCGGACTGAAGCGCCTAGAACCGCTCGGCCACGGCGACCGGCTACTTTATTGTTTATTTCCAGTCATTGTCTTCAAGTGCCGCAAATGCCACAACCCATCCACTGCTTCTATAATTTCATGTTAATTAGCACTAATTTGTTTTCAATATGTCGGCAATACATTATTGTAGCCTCACCGTTAGAGATTTTTTCAGGCCTATTTTCAAACTTGCTGTAATAAGCTAGTGCGTTCGTTGCTGATGTTTTCCCGCACTAGCGGTATTACTTCCGGTTTGCCACTATCGTCATTAATAACCATCTGCATTTCTAAGTCATTTCTTGAACTATACAAGTATTTAAATGAATCGTGGGATACGATATTACAGAGCATCTGTTGTTAAGAAGAACGATGCACTGTTCCTTCTGGCATGCATCCTGTACCGGAATGACACATATCAAAAAAAGTTTTAGATCACTCCGGTTCCCAGAACTCTTGAAGACAGACGTTGACTGTGGATATTATATCACAGATACAGTCCCTTTGACTGTTCAGAGATGTCACTAAACCAGCCCAAAGATATAAAAAGCCATGCATGAGCTGCGCCTATTAGACAGAGCTGATCAGTTCCAGTCATTTCACCAGGAAGGAGCTACACGGCTCGTGTTGTCTGCAGTTCAGTCATGCCTAGACGGTCAATACCGCGGTTCGATCGCGTCCGCATTGTTACTTTGAGCCAGGAAGGGCTCTCAACAAGAGCATTGTCCAGGCGTCTCAGAGTGAAACGTGTTCGGACACGGGGGAGATACAGAGACACAGGAACTATCGATGACATGCCTCGCTCAGGTCGCCCAAGGGCTACTACTGCAGTGGGTGACCGCTACCTACAGATTATGGCTCGGAGGAACCCTGACATCAACGCCACCATGTTGAATAATACTTTTCGTGCAGCCACAGGACGTCGTGTTACGACTCAAACTGTGCGCAATATGCTGCATGATGCGCAACTTCACTCCCGACGTCCATGGCGAGGTCCATCCTTGCAACCACGACACCATGCAGAGCGGTACAGATGGGCCCAACAACATGCCGAATGGACCGCTCAGAATTGGCATCACGTTCGCTTCACCGATGAGTGTCGCATATGCCTTCAACCAGACAGTCAAAAAAAAAAATGGCTCTGAGCACTATGGGACTCAACTGCTGTGGTCATTAGTCCCCTACAACTTAGAACTACTTAAACCTAACTAACCTAAGGACATCACACACATCCATGCCCGAGGCAGGATTCGAACCTGCGACCGTAGCAGTCGCACGGTTCCGGACTGCGCGCCTAGAACCGCGACACCACCGCGGCCGGCTCAACCAGACAGTCGTCGGAGACGTGTTTGGAGGCAACCAGGTCAGGCTTAACGCCTTAGACACACTGTCCAGCGAGTGCAGCATGGTGGAGGATATTGCTGTTTTCGGGTGGCATTATGCGGGGCCGACGTACTCCGCTGGTGGTCATGGAAGGCGCCGTAACGGCTGTACGATACGTGAATGCCATCCTCCGACCGATAGTGCAACCATATCGGCAGCATATTGGCAAGGCATTCGTCTTCATGGACGACAATTCGCGTCCCCATCATGCACATCTTGTGAATGACTTCCTTCAGGGTAACGATTTGCTCGACTACAGCAGCCAGCATGTTCTTCAGACACGAACCCTATGGAAAATGCTTCGGATAGGTTGAAAAGGGCTGTTTATGGACGACGTGACCCACCAGTCACTCTGAGGGATCTACGCGGAATCGCCGTTGAGGAGTGGGACAATCTGGACCAACAGTGCCTTGATGAACTTGTGGATAGTATGCCACGACAAATATAGGCATGCATCAATGCAAGAAGACGTGATACTGGCTATTAGAGGTACCGGTTGTAGGGAAGCTGCCTACTCACGCCGTAGTAAATTCACATCAGTCTTTCCATTGTGTGCCATCCAGTCCGCTGTAACTAGCTCTTACGTCATAAATGTTGCGCAATACTTAAAAAATCAAGTAAATAACCTGAAACGGTTCTAGCATGTCAGGAGTAATGCTAAATTAATATGTGTTGAATATCAGTTCGATAACTTTAACCATTTTCGAAATTTGGACGTTTTTCTGTAAAAATCATTGGCGCAACAGAAAAGAGCTAGAGATTTAAAAATTTATATTTAGATTCCTTTTCCATAATAATTTAATAGAAACAGTACTTTGGATCTCACAAATTAAGATTTTAGTTGAAATTCATAATTTTCTGGTTTTTGTCTTAAAAATTAAGGAAGCAAGATAGATTAAGTAGGCTAATAAATAAGGCTAGGATGTTTATATTTAAGTAGAATTGAGATCCGCTATAACCATAAAGATGTGACAAGTTCCATTTGAATAACTATAAAACTATAGCGATAGCGTATCTCCAAAGGGCAAGTTCAGAGCTCGTCTACTGCATGCAGTGTAATTAAATTAATTCTCTCGCCCAAAATATTTAACTTAGCCACGTCAAACTTTTATTATGATTACTTACCTGTGTGTTGAATGCACATCGCAATTGAGAGTTTCATCGGCCATCAGCAAAAGAAGCAATGATTTATTCAATAACTTAAAGTGGTGCATTATTAGCCCAGCGGCTAGTCGGGAGAGCCGATTTGATCAGGCGTTCCCTTAGTCGTCCGCACCGCGGCTTTATACACTCCTCGAAATTGAAATAAGAACACCGTGAATTCATTGTCCCAGGAAGGGGAAACTTTATTGACACATTCCTGGGGTCAGATACATCACATGATCACACTGACAGAACCACAGGCACATAGACACAGGAAACAGAGCATGCACAATGTCGGCACTAGTACAGTGTATATCCACCTTTCGCAGCACTGCAGGCTGCTATTCTCCCATGGAGACGATCGTAGAGATGCTGGATGTAGTCCTGTGGAACGGCTTGCCATGCCATTTCCACCTGGCGCCTCAGTTGGACCAGCGTTCGTGCTGGACGTGCAGACTGCGTGAGACGACGCTTCATCCAGTCCCAAACATGCTCAATGGGGGACAGATCCGGAGATCTTGCTGGCCAGGGTAGTTGACTTACACCTTCTAGAGCACGTTGGGTGGCACGGGATACATGCGGACGTGAATTGTCCTGTTGGAACAGCAAGTTCCCTTGCCGGTCTAGGAATGGTAGAACGATGGGTTCGGTGACGGTTTGGATGTACCGTGCACTATTCAGTGTCCCCTCGACGATCACCAGTGGTGTACGGCCAGTGTAGGAGATCGCTCCCCACACCATGATGCCGGGTGTTGGCCCTGTGTGCCTCGGTCGTATGCAGTCCTGATTGTGGCGCTCACCTGCACGGCGCCAAACACGCATACGACCATCATTGGCACCAAGGCAGAAGCGACTCTCATCGCTGAAGACGACACGTCTCCATTCGTCCCTCCATTCACGCCTGTCGCGACACCACTGGAGGCGGGCTGCACGATGTTGGGGCGTGAGCGGAAGACGGCCTAACGGTGTGCGGGACCGTAGCCCAGCTTCATGGAGACGGTTGCGAATGGTCCTCGCCGATACCCCAGGAGCAACAGTGTCCCTAATTTGCTGGGAAGTGGCGGTGCGGTCCCCTACGGCACTGCGTAGGATCCTACGGTCTTGGCGTGCATCCGTGCGTCGCTGCGGTCCGGTCCCAGGTCGACGGGCACGTGCACCTTCCGCCGACCACTGGCGACAACATCGATGTACTGTGGAGACCTCACGCCCCACGTGTTGAGCAATTCGGCAGTACGTCCACCCGGCCTCCCGCATGCCCACTATACGCCCTCGCTCAAAGTCCGTCAACTGCACATACGGTTCACGTCCACACTGTCGCGGCATGCTACCAGTGTTAAAGACTGCGATGGAGCTCCGTATGCCACGGCAAACTGGCTGACACTGACGGCGGCGGTGCACAAATGCTGCGCAGCTAGCGCCTTTCGACGGCCAACACCGCGGTTCCTGGTGTGTCCGCTGTGCCGTGCGTGTGATCATTGCTTGTACAGCCCTCTCGCAGTGTCCGGAGCAAGTATGGTGGGTCTGACACACCGGTGTCAATGTGTTCTTTTTTCCATTTCCAGGAGTGTATATAAGAACGCTGCGCGAGGAAGCAGGGCCCCAGTTCTCTCCAGACGCTGAATAGCACACAATCTGTGTCGGGAGTCGCGTCGCGTCGGTATCATTGCTATAAACAGCCTCGGATGCCGTATTAAGTTACTCGGGATACGCGTAACCATGAAATCATTTTCGAGTGAAGTGTTAATTCTGGGATGACTTTAATAATCTATCTTCAGTTTGCGTATGTCGTATTTTCACGTGCCGCCGCGGGACAGACATTCTACCATTATTTAGCGTGGCGTTTGATGAGCATTATCATCAAATTATGGCGAGCATTCACTTAAACATTTAATTTGGACAGTTATAGTTGCATCAGCGCATTAGACTCTGAACCGCTCTGTTAGTCAGATTGTGTGGATTCTTTTTTTTTTTTTTCTCTCTCATCTGTGACTTTCAGAAAATAGATAACGTTTTTTTTTTTTCACGATCGTTTTTGATTATGAATCCCAGACAATTTCCTAATTCCTCAGAGCTTTAAGCTGTAGCTCTAAGTGTATTTCTCAGATGAAGTGGGCACTGGGAATTCTAATTACAGGCTTCACGTTTTGCTAATCACTTTCTGGTTGCCAATATTGTAGTTAGAGAGCCAGTGTTGAGAACGGCAAAAGACAGCATAAATAATAGGAACATTTAAACAGCAATTAAATTCCACCCGCCGCCCCACACGGTGTGTACAGCAATCTGAACCACCACCTCTGAAGGTCTCGCTGTATGGTAATACAACACGCAAGTTGGTGGAAATGATGTTTATGTTGATCGCTATTCCAATTTTCTGTACAGGTTCCGGAACCGAGGTGAAGCAAAACTTTTTTTGATTTGTGTATATGATGTGTGTACAAGTACAGGTTGTGATGCAAGAGCGACGAAGAATGAAAGTTTAGGTTTGGTCGTGAGTCTGACACTGCTCTCGTAAGCCGTGAAACCAAAGTTCGAGTCCAGGTCCGAAACAAATTTTTATTCTCGTCATTCCGTTGCACAGCTGACAGCTGCTCGTATTCGCAACTGCGAATACATTTTCTGTACTGTCGCAATGGTCTCTGTAATCGTTTATCTCATGTATAGGGTGATCCAGAAATCCACCGACGAACTTTCAGAGGGTGTCAGGGATACCTTCTGAGTATTTTGGTATACTGGACCGGTGGTCTTCGGCGGCACGGGTGCAGAGGTTTCTATCTGTATTGCACTGAAAATAGTGTACTACAGTGTATTTATCGATGGTATGCGCCGTGTGACTGGTTTGGAAACAAACGTGTTCCATCCTCTCGCGGTACTCGTCGTTCCTAACAATAATGCGGGCCTTACTCTTCGCCCTTAAGACAGCATAATACAGTCTCCTGTCTCAAGTTTGCTGTTCCGGTACTGTTAGTTGTATGTTAATTGTGACACACGATAGTGTGGATAGGTTTACTGACGTAGAGTTGTCGGATATGCACTTCGTGTATGGTTTCACAGAATGCAATGGAAGAGCGGCACAACGACGCATGTCTTGAGCTATTCCCACACTGATACCAACCACATCACAGTCCTTTCGCATCTGTACACTGGCTTCTACGAGAAACAAAATGTGTTACATGTTCTGATGACTGCATGTTACAATCTTTTTCATTGTTTTGACGGTATTTGCATAGAAACGAAGGTAATTGTGGTAACAAATTGAATAAACCACATTATCATTATTCCTTTATAACGAGCCGGTGCCTTGTACCAAAATATTTATCAGGTATCACTAAAGAACCTCTGAAAGTTTATCGGTGGATTTCTGGTTCCCCCCTGTGTAATAAACCTCTGTCTTTTTGCTTTGTTCTTTTTAATTACAGCTCAGCAATATATAATTTCTTAAAACTGATTTTATCTATAATGTATATGAAGTCGTGAATTTGATATCTAAATATATTTTGCTGTACGCATATGCATGTGCATTGTTAACACTCGTTGCCATTTAGACATAGGACTCACCGAACTCTTTGGCACACCTTGCACATTACTGTCTTAAAATGTGAATGGTTATGACCGAAACATGCGGCGTAGTGGTTATGGCATTAGGTTTGTAAATGGGAGAAGTGGAATTAAAATCCCCGCCTTGCCTTCATTAGTTGGCTTCCTCTGATTTCCCCAAATCTCTCCAGGTGAATGTTGAAATGGTTCCTGCAACGATGCCACGGCTGAGTTACCTTCCTGTCTCTGTCCATATGACCTAATGTTCCATCACTAATTAACTTAGTGCCGAGAACTTATACTTTCAGTTATTTCACTATTTGTCTGGATATTACAGAAAGTAATTGTTAGCTTTCTCCCTCGGTGACGCAACAGAATATTAGGCTACCGACCTTTTTATTTTCTAAAACTCAACTCCATAAGCACTTACCATTGCAGTAACTACATTTACAATATTCGAAACTATTTTATAAAACTAGTTCGTTGATTTATACGTTGGTGGAAATTTGGGTAATGATAGTCCGTCAGGTGAGCATTGAGCCTTTCCGAGACGATTTCAAGTAACAAAATATTTTATTTAATTTTATGTATTTTAAGTTCCCGATAAAAATACACTGGATAATGATACTAGATACACTAAACTTCCGAATTATTTCCTAATGCTTTAAAATAACTCACTAAAGGATATGCGAAGGTCTCTATTTCCCTCACTCCCTTTTTTTATAAAATACTCTTGATTACCTGTCTTGTCTGTAAAGTTCCTGTGCTCCGAGGAATAAAAAATAAAGCTGTGACAATAACAATCGAAAATAATATGTAACAAATGTCTTCCTCTAACGTCGTACACCTCTTCTATATTAACGGGTGACACGTAATCTTAAATAACGGAATGTCGACTGTGTCTAAATGTTAAGACTCAAAATGGAAGTGACAGACGACTGCATCCGTCATCCATAATCATAGAATACGTGGATATATGTTCCGTGTATGCAAATAATTCAAGGCAGTTTGTTTATTACCATACGCGTTTCGCTTATTTTATTTGTGAAGCATCTCTAGTGGCCTGTAATACATGTTTCATTTTATACATATAATAAACGTATTATATGGCACATTCTACTATGTTACAGTTTGTCGTGTTTTCCTCTTTTTTTAGGTTAGAATCAACTTCTGTAGCACAAATTTCGTGATGTGAAATTATCGTTCGGTATTACGATTTCCAGAGCTGTTAGCTCATGCGTGTGGTCCTGGAGATGTGTTCGTTAGCCTCCATGCTCTAGTTGGCCGATTTCAGGCGTTCTTTCACCCACATTTGAGTCAACGTACCGCATACATCACTTGCACTTTGCATTTTGTATTCAGCATGTGCGTGTTTTTGGTAATTTTGAAGCAACTAAGGAACGATGGTAAACAGAAAAAATGGTGACAGTCATAGAATACTTTAGTTTTCACTAATTATAGAGAAATTTACAACTATGGTATAAATTCTCTTCAGTTTACATGCTGCAGTAAAATTTAAAATCACTTCGTGCGCGTGTTTCTCATACGGTGCCTGGGAGTGCTTGTATGACGTCGGGACGATGTGTCGTAATGGGTGTTTGGATTTATATGAGACGATACCTTCCCAAAGACGAGCGCTTCTGTCTTCTTAAATGAGATTCTGACCGTACTCTTAATGAAGGTCACAGTCAAATTTCACTCTTGACCACAGTCCAGAGAAGCACGTTTCTAATGACGTAACGCACTATGTATAATATGGAGCATGTCTATTAGTACGAGTACTTCGCATTGGACAAATCAAGATCATTCGAAAAGTATTTTGTCGGTATTTACACAAAGACGTACGTTTTAGATGGTTTAATTTATGCTAGAATTTCAACGATATAGGTGAAATGGTGGAAGCCACTTTATTACAATCTATGAGCGCTAAAGGTCGCTCACGAAACGAACTGGTAGGAAAGAAGATTAGAATTCAACATCTTGTCGACAGTTTTTTATTTAGATACGGAAAATATAACGAACAAGACGACATAAATTGTCTGTAGTGAAGTCTGGCTGAGTGAATTTCGTATTGGCTTGTTTGGCCGGTAGGTGAGAGGCTATAGCGGTGTACAGGAACAGCTGATCGGCGTTGGGGCGCGACACTGGAAACCCTTTCACAGGAGGGTGGAGGGGCGCATCCACTTGCAGGGCTTCGGCCATCTCAGCCAGATAACTGTCGCTTCAACACGGCGCACGCAAACACTCTTTAACGCTAAGCACTCCCAATAATTATGCACTTACATCCGCCGCACATCTTTTACGGACATTGTGTTCTACTGTAGTCATCGGGCAGCTGTAAATATGAAACTGAAATTGAAGTTTCGTTGGAGTTTATAACGATGCTTCCTCTATGTTCGTCAACCTGGTGTTGCCTTAAATTGAAGAAGGAAGGTGAACTAGTAATTAACGTCCTGTGGACTTGAGGTCATCAGAGACTATAGAGTAGCTCAGCTGCAGGAAGATGATGAGGGAAATCGAAAGTAGCACTGCTGAAGTACTATTCCAGAATTCGCCTACCCTTATTTAGGGAAACCATGGAAAAATATTAATCGATATGTTTGGACCGGGACTCGAGCTCTGATTTATCAGAACTAGAGGTCGATGTTTGACCACGATGTCAGCTCGCTCGGTCGTTTGACGTTTATATTTTGATATATCTAGATCTTGGCATGTAATTTCAAGCTGTCCAGAGACAATACTATGAGTAAGCCCTTCAGTAGGTACAGCAAGATATTTTCATACCTTTGCCTTTCTCCCCCCCCCCCTCTCTCTCTCTCTCTCTCTCTCTCTCTCTCTCTCTCTCTCTCTCTCTCTCTCTCTCTCTCTCCCTTTCTCCCTCTGCGTCTCTGTATATCTACCTACCTACCTATGTAACTAACTTTTTATAGAAGTTATAGAACAATAACACTCTCTTTCAAATTCTGAAGATGGCAGAAGTAAAATACAGGGAGCGAAAGACTATCTACAATTTGTACAGAAACCAGATGGCAGTTATAAGAGTCAAGGGGTACGAAAGGGAAGCAGTGGTTGAGAAGGCAGTGAGACAGCGTTGTAGCCTATCGCCGATGTTATTCAATTTGTATATTGAGCAAGCAGTAAAGGAAACAAAAGAAAAATTTGGAATAGGAATTAAAATCCAGGGAGAAGAAATAAAAACTTTGAGGTTTTGCGATGACGTTGAAATTCTGTCAGAGACAGCAAAGGACCCAGAAGAGCACCTGAACGGAATGGACAGAGACTTGAAAGGAGGATATAAGATTAACAAAAGCAAAATGAGGATAATGGAATGTAGTCGAATTAAATCAGGTGATGTCAGGTGATGCTGAAGGAATTAGAGTCGGAAATGAGACACTTAAAGTAGTCTATGAGTTTTGCAATTTGGGGAGCAAAAGAGCTGATGAAGGTCGAAGTAGAGAGAATATGAAATGTAGACTGATTACGGCAAGGAGAGCGTTTCTGAAGAAGAGAAATTTGTTAACATCGAGTGTAGATTTAAGTGTCAGGAAGTCTTTCCTTAAGGTATTTGTATGGAGTGTAGCCATGTATGGAAGTGAAACATGGACGATAAATAGTTTAGACAAGAAGAGAATAGAATCTTTCGAAATATGACGCTACAGAGAATCCTGAAGATTAGATGGGGGGATCACGTAACTAATGAGGAGGTACTGAATAGAATTGGGGAGAAGAGTAAATTGTGTCACAGCTTGAGTAGAAAAAGGGATCTGCTAGTAGAACACGTTCTGAGGCATCAAGGGATCACCAACTTAGTATAGGAGGGAAGCATAGAGGATAAAAATTGTAGAGCGGCTCTAAGAGATGAATACATTAAGCAGATTCAGAACAAAGTAGGTTACAGTAGCTATTCAGAGATAAAGAGGCTTGCATAGGATAGAGTGTATGGAGAGCTGCATCAAACCAGTCTCTGGACTGAACACCACAACAACAACAGTACCATGAGAAGCTTGCTAAAAAAGCTGCATAACTATCTCTCCGTCCGAACAGGGCTTGGAAGGTCCAACGATACCGACCGGCCGCCGTGTCATCCTCAGCCCACAGGCGTCAGTGGATGCGGATATGGAGTGGCATGTGGTCATCACACCGCTCTCCTGGCCGTATGTCAGTTTAGGAGACCGGAGCCGCTACTTCTCAATCAAGTAGCTCCTCAGTTTGCCTCACAAGGGCTGAGTGCACCCCGCTTGCCAACAGCGCTCGGCAGACCGGATGGTCATCCATCCAAGTGTTAGCCCAGCCCGACAGCGCTTAACTTCGGTGATCTGGCGGAAACCGGTGTGACCAATGCGGGGAGGCCGTTGGCAAAATAACTGTGAGGAGGACTATTGTGTTGACAGGATTTGATATATTATATGTAATTAGCTATTGTCAAAATACCATTTAGTTTTTTAACACATCCTCGATGGAAGAGTACATGATTTTTAATCCTATCAACATTCCTTAACATACAGTAAGCGCTACTCCCTACATGTCTTTGAAAGAGAAGATCGGATCCGATCCACGACTGAACCTCATGCGCATCTTGGAATTATTATACATTCCAGTCACATTAACTTTGTCTAAGTAGGACTTCATTCGCCTTGGCTGAGGCCGTATTGTTAACCAAGAGATTAACACATTTCAGACGAATAGAATAGCTGGAGCTTGTGATTCAAAAGCAGAAGCGTAGATAAAATGATGCTATGGTGCACGGGAGGGCACAAGATGACTTAGAATTTCTGGATGGTGTGATAAAAGTCAACTTGCTCTAAATGTAGAAAAATGTAAGTTAATACAGATGAGTAGGAATAACAATCCTATAACACTCGAATGCAGCATTAGCAGGACCAGCTTGACGCGGTCACGTCGATTAAATATCTAGACGTTGCTTTGCAAAGCAATATAAAAATGAAATGAGCACGTCAGGTTGGTAATAGGGAAGGCGAATGCTCGGCTTCGTTTTATTGGGAGAATTCTGGGAAAGTGCAGCTCATCCATAAAGGAAACGGTGTATAGACCGCTAGTGCGACCCATTCTTGAGTACTGTTCAAGTGTTTTGAGATCCCCACCAGATCGCATTAGAGGGAGACATCGAACCATTTCAGAGGCATGATGCTGAGTTTGTTACCGGCAGGTTCGATCAGTACGCAGATATTGCGGAGATGCTTCATCTCTTGAGGGAAGACGACGCTCTTTTCGCGAGTCACTAATGCGGAAATTTAGAGAGTCGGCATCGGAGGTCAACTGCTAAAAGATTCTACTGCCGACAACGTACATTTCGCGTAAGGACCACGAATATAAAATTCAAGGAATTACGGCTCGTACTTTTAGAATAAGATCCAAAAAATTAGGGCACGTACTTTTAGGCAGTCGTTCTTCCCTCGATCTATTTGCGAGTGGAACAGGAAAGGAAATGACTAGTAGTGGTACGTGGTATTCTCTGCCACGCAACGTGCTGTGGCTTGCGGAGTATGTATGTAGGTGTACATACAGATCTAGAATAAATTATTTGAAGAAGAGTACTGATAAATGCGTGGTTCAAGGATCCACATCTATGTTTGGGGAATAATCTTCTTCGTACAAGGTCACTGTTTGAAACATTTCCTCCTCATGCCGAGGACACGGATTCAATTCTCGGTACTACGAGTGTTTTTTTCCTTGATCTGAGCACGTTTGTTCTCAAGCAAGATTCACACTGCATGTCGCTAACATTTGTACTGTTCTACAGACATTTTCAGGGCAGTACACACAGAGACAAATGCGGATAAGAAATCAAACGAAATTCAAAATGGTTCAAATGGCTCTGAGCACTATGGGACTCAACTGCTGTGGTCATTAGTCCCCTAGAACTTAGAACTACTTAAACCTAACTAACCTAAGGACATCACACACACCCATGCCCGAGGCAGGATTCGAACCTGCGACCGTAGAAGCAGCGCGGCTCCGGACTGGAGCGCCTAGAACCGCACGAAACGAAATGCAATTATACTGTGAGGAGACACTGGAGGTCACGAGCCCCTTTTGACAAAATACTCAGAAAATATTCCTGAATTACCTCCAAAAGTTTTTAGTTGAGTCTGGGTTCACCTTGTACAACTGTGCGCCCGAGAGAAAAATAAAAGAGCAAGCAACCGGCTCTCCAATCCAGCCACAGTAATCGAACTGTGAACTAGATGTGGTAAGTCATGGTCAGTATCGAACATTACTTGAAGTAGTGGACAATAAACTTTTGAAGCTTTTCCTCAAAGTCTTACGCCTCTTACATCATTTTTTTAATTATATGTTTATAGATATTGCATTCTATTTTATCTTTCAACCATAGTGAATGTTACATTTTTTTCAGTTGCATACGGGGCAAAATGCCTTTATTTACGTCGTGAGAAACGTAATCTTATTTTAGAAGCACTCATGGCTAAAGAAGTGACAGTCCCGCTCTGTTTTTGAAAAACATTTTTACTGGTCTACCGTAGAGTTCACTTGCAAAAAATTTTGCGTAAGAGGCCAATGCATTAGGTTATTTTACATTGTCCTTAGATGGCCACAATCAAAAAAAGAGAAAGAAGGAGCAAATTTGATGTAAGACAGAGTTAAGTATATACTATGTGCAGAAATGGCACTAAGGTGTATCGCGGGCAGCGCCTGTGTGCTATACTATGCCGCGTTGTCTGGTACTCCATCAAGGCCGCTGCCGGCACGTCGCAGTGCATGCTAGCATTTCTACTTAAAGAGGACTTCTTTCTAGGAGACATCATCGCTCCCAGACTTCGTTATTCCCGTATGAATCTGATTCTTGGAAATACTAACTCGCAAAAAGTTGTATGAAATCACCGGAAACAGGTGGAGAGCATAATAAAGCAATGTAAATAGCTATTACAATGTGAACAATAACACCAAGAGCTGTAGTTTCTGTGTCTGACGTGTTAATCGACGTCAGTATTAATTTTAAAGCGGTATGCTAAGACACATGGCTTTCCGTTTCAGGGTAAAAGATTTTAAAGGGCAGTAAGTGGAATAGAGCTTTTGATTAAGTTACCTCCCATCCCATCAAGTCGTAAGAATAATGCAGTTAACTCTTATTTTGAGGTAAAGGGATTCAAAGCCCCATCTGGTCTTCGAGATATAGGTTGTCAACGATTTCCCTAAACTGCATTAGGCAATCGACAAAATAAATACGTCCAACACTGATTGGTCTGTCTCTTTCCACCTGGAATAGACATCGATAGTTGTTTAGATATTCGCGTCTGAGCTTCCAAAGTCATCAATGAAGCAACAAGCACACTGGTTCGGTTACATCGAAACGCGTTAAACGGCGAGCTGTGTGGGAAGTTTTCTGAAGACTTTTGTTATCTTGACACCCTCCTTGTTCTTCATCTACATCTGCATCTATGTGTTCTGTATGTAATGTCTGCGAATTACTCCACCGTTTACGATGGAACGAATCAGGTTATGTGCTTATTCCACTCACCATCTGAACACTGAAATATATTCTTGATTCCTTCTTTGTTTTGCCCTTTAATAAATCAGCAATTGCCACTAGGTCATTAAAACATCATATCAGTTTGGATATCTCAGCTCTTTTTTAAATTTAATCATTATGTAGGGCTATTAATATTATGTTTACGTACAATGTCTTTGCTTGTGATGAAACACACATATTTACTTTTTGTTGTTTTTGATTCTACAATGAAGGTCACCCACAATAACTGCTCCTATATATGAGAAAGTGAGGTGTCTTAGGGGTTAAAACACAGGACTGATTTGTGAAGAAAGGGTTAAATTCCGCGTTTGGCCTCTCAAATTTGAGAGCATACGTGACGCAGACCAAACATTACGTAACATCAACATCATCACAACCCGATGCGAGAATAATTTTCTGTGCAGTAACCTGCCAGTCCCGCTGCGATAACTATTTCCTCTGCAGCTGCTTGAGGACAACACATCTCCACCTGAGGCAAATCCAGCAAGTCAGCAGCAGGAATAACATTTTAATGTGTAACTTACACACATTCCGAGCAAGGAATGATTCACCAGATAAGCGTCAAGTGTTAACATAGACAGAGATTAGAGCAAAGCTGTCAACACTCATCATCAGCTATGAGGTGTATGTTCACATTCAGCCAGTGATCATAATAATGTGATTATCTGCAGTCTCCAAAAATCAGCACTGTCTAACGTTCAGGTGATTACTTGGAAAACCATGGATGATAGCCTACCTAAGTCCATCCCGATATAATTACGTCGTCATCGACGAGACGTTAAACCGTACTGTTCCTTCTTCTTGCCTAGGTTTTGTGTTTCATCATCGTTATGTAGCTGAAAACTTATACAATACATTAGCGTGCCACAGTGGAACACTCCTGTACAATACGTATTAATATCACTAGTCAGAATATTTTCAATGCGACATTTACTCGTATTGCTTCTCAATGTCGATCACCAGTACAACATTGTTATGTCAAATGCATATCACCGATTTATGTCCATGCTAAATCCCCAAAGAAATAATTTGATTTTGCCAGAAACCTGTTCGAACATTACGACTTGGCGTGAACGCCAAATTTACAAGGTCCGTTCAATATGTAATGAAATACATTTCTTTCCTAAAAGCAAGTTGGTTTTATTCAGGATTCTAATACACCATATCATTCCCCTCTCGTTTGGCCACAAAACCCAATTTTTCAACACAATATCCGTTCAATGCGACGACCTTAACGCCACCTTACTAGAAGGGCCTGAATGCCCACATGGTACCACTCTACTGATCGAAATCGGTGCCAAAGTCTTGGTGCATCAAAAAACTCCTTATCATCCACGTACTGCTTCCCGCGGAATGCATCCTCCATTAGGCCAGACAAATGGAAGTCGGAAGAGGTAAGATCCGGGCTGAAGGGTGGATAAGGTCAAGCAGTTAAATGAAGTTTTGTGACCCCCTATCGGCTGCGCAGAGTTGAGCTGTGAGGTGTCTGGTTGTGAGCCGTCTATCATCTCGAAAGAGAGTGTCCACACGTTCTAACATTGCAGGAGTCACAGCTGTGTGCGGCCTGCCAGCACGCAATAGATCGGACAGGATTTTGCGACCTTGTTGCAATGATGACAGACGCCTAGCCGAGCGACTCATCGTCCTTTTGTTCACTGCCAGGTCTACATAGACATTCTAGAAGCGCATATGAATATCTCCGATGCTCTCGTTTTCCACCAAAAGAAACTGCTTGGAGCGCACCTCAATTATTGACGCGATTTTGAATGCTACGTATGGCGCCGCCACCTATCGAAACTTCATAAAACAATAGGGTCTGAAACGGGAATATTCAACGAAGTCCCAAAACAAATTCCACATTTTTTCAATAGAAATTGGACGCGAAAAAAAAGATGTGTTGCATTACTTACCGAACGCCACTCGTCAGTTTTCCACAAATCCTTTTCACAATGGTTAAAAAAAAACGAAATGGATTTGCAGCTCTGCTCTTCTCAAAAATCGTGCTAGAACTTAAGAAACATCCTTGAGCGAACGAGAGAATCAGTTGCGTGCCAAAACAAATCGCCCATAAGCCCAACAACTGCCAACGAACTGATGCTGAAACTTTGTTTGCTTACCAAACATGTTCAAACAGTGGTGGTTGTCTTCAGATTAGGACTCATTTGAGTCTACATACACTCCTGGAAATGGAAAAAGAACACATTGACACCGGTGTGTCAGACCCACCATACTTGCTCCGGACACTGCGAGAGGGCTGTACAAGCAATGATCACACGCACGGCACAGCGGACACACCAGGAACCGCGGTGTTGGCCGTCGAATGGCGCTAGCTGCGCAGCATTTGTGCACCGCCGCCGTCAGTGTCAGCCAGTTTGCCGTGGCATACGGATCTCCAACGCAGTCTTTAACACTGGTAGCATGCCGCGACAGCGTGGACGTGAACCGTATGTGCAGTTGACGGACTTTGAGCGAGGGCGTACAGTGGGCATGCGGGAGGCCGGGTGGACGTACCGCCGAATTGCTCAACACGTGGGGCGTGAGGTCTCCACAGTACATCGATGTTGTCGCCAGTGGTCGGCGGAAGGTGCACGTGCCCGTCGACCTGGGACCGGACCGCAGCGACGCACGGATGCACGCCAAGACCGTAGGATCGTACGCAGTGCCGTAGGGGACCGCACCGCCACTTCCCAGCAAATTAGGGACACTGTTGCTCCTGGGGTATCGGCGAGGACCATTCGCAACCGTCTCCATGAAGCTGGGCTACGGTCCCGCACACCGTTAGGCCGTCTTCCGCTCACGCCCCAACATCGTGCAGCCCGCCTCCAGTGGTGTCGCGACAGGCGTGAATGGAGGGACGAATGGAGACGTGTCGTCTTCAGCGATGAGAGTCGCTTCTGCCTTGGTGCCAATGATGGTCGTATGCGTGTTTGGCGCCGTGCAGGTGAGCGCCACAATCAGGACTGCATACGACCGAGGCACACAGGGCCAACACCCGGCATCATGGTGTGGGGAGTGATCTCCTACACTGGCCGTACACCACTGGTGATCGTCGAGGGGACACTGAATAGTGCACGGTACATCCAAACCGTCATCGAACCCATCGTTCTACCATTCCTAGACCGGCAAGGGAACTTGCTGTTCCAACAGGACAATGCACGTCCGCATGTATCCCGTGCCACCCAACGTGCTCTAGAAGGTGTAAGTCAACTACCCTGGCCAGCAAGATCTCCGGATCTGTCCCCCATTGAGCATGTTTGGGACTGGATGAAGCGTCGTCTCACGCGGTCTGCACGTCCAGCACGAACGCTGGTCCAACTGAGGCGCCAGGTGGAAATGGCATGGCAAGCCGTTCCACAGGACTACATCCAGCATCTCTACGATCGTCTCCATGGGAGAATAGCAGCCTGCATTGCTGCGAAAGGTGGATATACACTGTACTAGTGCCGACATTGTGCATGCTCTGTTGCCTGTGTCTATGTGCCTGTGGTTCTGTCAGTGTGATCATGTGATGTATCTGACCCCAGGAATGTGTCAATAAAGTTTACCCTTCCTGGGACAATGAATTCACGGTGTTCTTATTTCAATTTCCAGGAGTGTATATCTGCATTTGTTCCTTCCATTTCTGCAAGTCGCTTTCCGTGAGGCAGCGAAGGCGCTCTGCCGTTTTTACCTTTCGACTTTGCTCGCGGACACATCTGTAGTAAACCTCTGAGCTGGTCGATTGTGATGAAACTTGTCACCTGGTATGGGGGGTTAAAAAGTCGACAAACAGTCTTGCACGAAAACACTTCACAAATAGTTGGTTGGTAACTGTTAGCAGTCTCTGTTGTTTTGTGTAAAGGGAGTAGTGGTGATGCTCAGGGGTTGAGAGACGGGGTATTCCAAGCACACATGTGACTTTTTAGAGCTGCAGTTGTTCAGGACTTCCTCTAAGTGGACAATAATACCTTCTGCATCGAGAAGCTCTGCTGGATAAATATCTTGGCAAGTGGAAGATAACGCTGGGTGGATCGTCCAGCAAGGTCTTCACATGTGAAATGAACTATAATTGTCAAAGGAATGGTATAGGCTGCCAATAAAATTCTTCAACCATCACACAGGGACTATGCCACGCCGTCGGAATGAATTCGAGGCAGCTAGGGATAACCACATAGCCTGTTAAAAATTTCATTTTGAGGAAGAAAATTTTCACTTTCGTTACTATTTTTAGAAATTGTGTCTTCGGTCTAAACACATTTTTAACTAAAAGTTATTCTTCATTGTGTTAGAATGCTGTAGCAACCAGTTTCGAATCATTTCATAATAAAAACAGTCTTGGTTGCGAAATTATTTAATATCAACGACGCGTTTCACTCTTTTGGAGCTTCGTCAGATGTGAAAAAGTAGCTGGATACGTGACCCATCCGTCATAAAGCAATATGAAATGGAAAATGGACGCAACAGCTACTGGATATATAACTCACTAGTTATAAAATCATATCAAATGCAAGATGGACCTAGTTCCACCCTGCATTTTATATGTTTATATGATGGATGGATTACATATCCAGTTCCTGCTGCGTCTGTTTTCCAGTTTCACTCTCAAATGCAAAGTTTCTTGTTATTAAGGTTTATCTTACTCTGTAGCCCCTCCAACATTCTATTCAACAAATATCCTTATGTTGAAGTTTTATGCGTTAGTTTAGTTTATTTCCAAAGATGTCTTCTGTTACTGACCAGTACCAGGGGGAAAACTCCCACCGCGTTGGAACTATGCAATATGCAGACAAATGCAATTTAAGTGTGAAATCTTTCTACATCTATATCTACATCTACATACACACTCCGCAAGCCAACGCATGGTACATGGCGGAGAGTACCCTGTACCACCACTAATCATTTCCTTTCCTGTTCCACCCTCAAATAGAATGAGGGGAAAGCGACTGTCTGTATGCCTCCGTACGAGCCTAATTTCTCTTATCTTCGTCGTCCTTACACGAACTGTACTCTGGCGGCAGCAGAATCGTTCTGGAGTCGCGCTGCAAATGCCAGTTATCTAAATTTTTTCAGCGTTGTTTCGCGAAAATAACGCCGTCTTCCCTTCAGGGATTCTCATTTGAATTTACAGAGCATCTCCGAAATACTCGCGTTTTGGTCGAACCTACAGCAAACAAATCTAGCCACTCGCTCTAAATTGGTTCGATATGGTCCTTTAATCCGACCTGGTAGACATCCCAAACACTCGAGCAGTACCCAAGAATGGGCCGCACTAGTGTTCCATACACGGTCTCCTATATGGATGAGCTACACTTCCCTCAGATTCTCTCAATGAATGCATAGGTTAGTTTACGTAGTTTTAAGTAGTGTGTAAGCCTAGGGACCGATGACCTCTGCAGTTTGGTCCCTTAAGAACTCACATACATTTGAGCATTTGAACAGACCCCATATAAATCTCTTGATGCAATGTAAACTCCGAAGTAAGTGATGCATGTTATATGAGTAATCAACATCAATAAAGTGCAACCTAAAGAAGTCTGTAATCGTTCGTATAATAAAATACATTTCTGCTACATGCTTTCGAGTATGATTTCAAGAACTTTTCTGTTACGGCATCGCTGCGATCGTCGTGAGATGGCGGCGTGCGGCCACAGAGTCGTCCGAACGCAAAAGCATTGCAGCTTCTGAAATCATGCTGAATGACACTGTACTTATACGTGTTCGGAGATGTTGCTGAAATATCCTGAATTTGGATAGCAATCTGTTAATCGAGACTGACGACTATGTAGTTGCGATTGGTACCATCAACGCTAACGTAGACCGTAACATACTGGATCTCTAGCTGCCCAGATCATGCTTGGCGTTTTGGAATCAGCGTTCGGAATTTTCTGAGTGGCTGTCTTAATAAAGCACAACACTATATGTGATGAAATACTATGAAAACAATCAGCTTCATATCGTTTGAGTAAGAATTGCAAAAACGTGGAATTTACTCTTGATAGTGAGTTGCATAACGAAACTTTCATTTGACTCAATGAAAAGGAGTGATAAGGCAGTGTCTTAATATGACTACATTCGAAGTAGTTCAGCACAGTTGCTGTAAATACATTTTATTGTATATAAACTATCACATCTAGGCGGGAACTGATGTTTACCTATTACGACTCATGCTAGAATATTATTCATGAGTAAGGCTCAACTAAAGATAATTATTCGTTTGTGTTGGTAGATGTTTAATTTTCTGTCCAGACGACCTAATGTAGATTTCCGAAGTTTAAACAAAATTCCAGAATGAGATTTTCACTCTGCAGCGGAGTGTGCGCTGTTATGAAACTTCCTGGCAGATTAAAACTGTGTGCCCGACCGAGACTCGAACTCGGGACCTTTGCCCGCGAAAGGCAAAGGTCCCGAGTTCGAGTCTCGGTCGGGCACACAGTTTTAATCTGCCAGGAAGTTTAAACAAAATTATCTTACGTGAACTTTAGGTTTATTTATCAACTAAGCGACGGCCGATTCTTCCACTTTACTTGTAGAACACTGTAAATCTTTTAAGCCTGTGTGTTTATGAGACGTTTGTCTCTAATATTCTTATATAAATCCAATATTGTGCCGTACTACTCACAAAAATTCTTTAATGTGAAACCACTCTCTACAGATAATGTCGCTAGTAGATGGCAATTCGGATCTCTTACAGAGGAACAAAATTGAATGAAATTTTGTATTCCTTCTTTTATTCAGATCATATATTATTGAATATGTTTCTATCGAGAGTGATCGATGACGCCATGAGCCGGCCGTTGTGGCCGAGCGGTTCTAGGCGTTACAGTCTGGAACCGCGCGACCGCTACGGTCGCAGGTTCGAATCCTGCCTCGGGCATGGATGTGTGTGATGTCCTTAGGTTAGTTAGGTGTAAGTAGTTCTAAGTTCTAGGGGACTGATGACCACAGCAGTTAAGTCTCATAGTGCTCAGAGCCATTTGAACCATTTTGATGACGCCATTCGATTTCTAACTTCCAGACTCTACAATCTTTATTTTAATTAAAGGTATTTTGATGCTCAGACAGCTATAAAGAAGTCGTTTACCAGTTCCCTGACTTCAGACTGCCACTACCGGGGAACTGAACGTACTGTTAAATGATTCTTTAGCATAATCTGCTGATTCTAGATTTACTATGACGAATATAATAAATACTTCACACAAGACGATAACGCAATGGCTAATGAAAATAAAAGTATGAAAAGGAAAGAAGTGAGACGGTGATAGTGATGAGGATCTTTCTTTCTTAGTTGTCTGTCGTTTTAAATTCTGTAGGACAGTGTATGGAAAAGCTTGTCGAACGTTTTAAAAGCACAGAATAGCCGTTCCAAAGCTTGGCTGGAAACTGACCGTCTTCACCCCGCCTGCAACCTTGACACAGTGAGTCGATGAGCGGGTGAGGGATTTTTTCGTGGTCGTGTGGAAGGTGTTTTGCATTAATGGATGGTTATAAAACGCACGGGGGCCGGGTACTGTAGTTGTATTGGTTTGAGATATGTGGTTAGAGAAATTACACGGCGCGGCCTGGGAATGCGTGCTGCGATGCCGCCACCGCCGGCAGCGAGTCTGCCCAAGTCTGCCGCAGTCGCCGCCTAAACGTCACAGTCCAGCTAAGAGCTGAGAAATCACTGCCGTCATACGCCCGGCGACAATGAGGTAATTACAGACGGAACACAAGCACGGACGGGACGAGAATGATGAAGGAAGCTGGCCCTGTCCTCTTCCTGAACACTCAGCCGCGGATTCGTCAACGGATTAGTGAGCCCATAGAAAACCTAAAAAAATGGTTCAAATGGCTCTAAGCATTATGGGACTTAACATCTGAGGTCATCAGTCCCTTAGACTTAGAACTACTTAAACCTAACTAACCTAAGGACATCACACACATCCATGCCCGAGGCAGGATTCGACCGTAGCAGCAGCGCCTAGAACCGCTCGGAAAACCTAAAGCTAAATAGAATTTTATATGTTTAACTTTGACATTGTAATTCTGTCAGAGACAGCAAAGGACCTGGAAGAGCAGTTGAATGGAATGCATAGTGTCTTGAAAGGAGGGTATAGGATGAACATCAGCAAAAGAAAAACAACGATAATGGAATGTAGTCGAATTGAATCACGTGATGCTGAGGGAATGAGACTAGGAAATGAGACACTTAAATTACTACATGAGTTTTGCTATATGGGCAGCAAAATATCTGATGATGGTCGAAGTAGATAGGGTATAAAATGTAGACTGTCAATGGCAAGAAAAGTGTTTCTGAGGTAGAGAAATTTGTTAACATCGAGTATAGTTCGAAGTGTCAGGAAGTCCTTTCTGAAAGTATTTGTATGGAGTGTAGCAGTGTATGGAAGTGAAACATGGACGATAAACAATTTAGACAAGATGAGAATAGAAACTTTTAAGATGTACTGCTATAGAAGAATGGTGAAGATTAGATTGGTAGTTCACATAACTAATAAGGAGGTACTGAATAGAAATGGTTCAAATGGCTCTGAGCACTATGCGACTTAACATCTGAGGTCATCAAATGGTTCAAATGGTTCTGAGCACTATGGGACTCAACTGCTGAGGTCATTAGTCCCCTAGAACTTAGAACTAGTTAAACCTAACTAACCTAAGGACATCACAAACATCCATGCCCGAGGCAGGATTCGAACCTGCGACCGTAGCGGTCTTGCGGTTCCAGACTGCAGCGCCTTTAACCGCACGGCCACTTCGGCCGGCTTGAGGTCATCAGTCGCCTAGAACTTAGAACTAATTAAACCTACCTAAGAACATCACACACATCCATGCTCGAGGCAGGGTTCGAACCTGCGACCGTAGCGGTCGCTCGGCTCCAGACTGTAGCGCCTAGAACCGCACGACCACTCCGGCCGGCGTACTGAATAGAATTGGGGAAAACAGAAATATGTGGTACAACCTGACTAGAAGAAGGGATCGGTTGGTAGGACACATTCTGAGGCATCAAGGGATCACCAGTTTAGCACTGGAGGGAAGCGTGTGTGGTAAAAATCGTAAAGGGAGACCAAGAGATGAATACAGTAAGTCGATTGAGAAGGATGTAGGCTGCAGTAGTTACTCGGAGATGAAGAAGCTTGCACGGGATAGAATAGCATGGAGAGCTGCATCAAACGAGTCTTTGCACTGAAGACCACAACAACAACATCTTTGAAAGGTATCACTGACGTTTCTTCACAAGCTAGATGTAGCAGCCTCTGAAGTGCAGATTGTTGCTCTTGACTTCCCACCATCGTCGTCATCTGTCACAGGACAGCGGCCCACAAGCAAAGCAGACGCCGATCTGCATACACGCGGACTTGCTAATAACACCGAAACCTTTCCGCGAAAGTTCTACAGTATCGAAAAAAAAACTCAACTGGTACTGTAGTAGCAGCAACAGCGACTGATTGCTAGTAAGACAACTGTCAACTTTTCGTAACACAACGCGTGACAGTGGTACAATCTTTCATTGAAAAATATGCTGGCATGTCTAGCTATCTTCCCTCGCTTCTTCTACGACGAAAGCTGCTGGAAAGTATACGGACGCCATAAGAAGGTAAGCTATCGAGTCCATCAGCATATTACGCTGCCGATCAATTTCATCTCTGAAGTGAATTTATACGAAAATTAGCTGTTGCCGATGTTGTTCTTATGATCATCGCAACGGACGTCCTGTCACTTTAAGGAATGTTGCCGGACATTGCCAGCAGAATCTTATTAATATGACATTCCAATAGAATAATCCTTGACACTCTTGCCGTATCGAAGATACAAGCACCCGCTCGACTGTTGGCGAATCTTTGTACTATGACCGGCTTCGCCCGTTCTTGGATATCAGCTACACGTCGCCGGCGTTAGCACCTGCGCTGTACTCTACAGTTCAATCACAACACATAGGCAGCTGATCCATGAAAGGCAACCCCTGTTGACTGCGAAAACCATGAATGTTTCGAAGCCGCAATGTCTGCCAAAGGATTCTGTCCTCCCCTGCATAGCAGCTCCTCAGGCTCGCTACATGTAGTACAGAAAAAGAATAAGGACTGGCGACATGTCATGTTTACCGACAATTCAACGCCCTAGTTGTGCCTGACGATTCTCCCGTTCCCCACATACAGGACTTTGCTGTGAATATTCGGTTTTATTTATTTATTTTTAAGTGATTCATGTAGCACGTTCTCATAACCCCAATAAGATTCAAATGCTGTTTACACGTTTCCAGTTTACTCGTCAGAAGGAAAGAAGATTAATGTTTAACGTTCCTTCGACAGTGAGGTCATTAGAGCAAGTCGTATTTAAACAAATACTTGTAAACCACAGATCACCCAGCATACAAGATTTTCATAATTTGTTTTGTACTGTGTGCGAGTTCTTCAATAAATATTGTTATAAGCACATTTTATAAGGTTCCTGCATAATGAACATGTTGGTGATTAATTTCTCTTGGCCAGTAACTATGTGAGTTTGTTATGCTAATACGTAAGATCTGATTCATGAGAAATTTTAAACTGTACCCATATGACCGCAAAAATAAAATTCACCATCGTAAACACGGTGTTACAAAAAATGTCACAAAGAGTTACAAGAAATAAATATTCTTTGAATGAAGAAACATAGTCTCCCAACACAGAAAACTTTCAGGTGAGCAATCACAACAAAATAAAAATGCACACACAGTTTTTAGGCTTATAACAGAACAATCAACCAATAGTTGTGTATATTTTTTACAGAAATAAAACGACACCCACTTTACGAAGTTGTCGAAACACGTCTCGATAAAAAATTTAAAAAAGAAAAAAGACTGAGTTTCGAAGAAGTTGGAATTTAAAAACTCAAATTTAATTCCCAAAGTCGGAGAAATAGCAGCTTCAATCTTTTTACATTTTTTTTACATTCTACGAGAGACGTAAGCTTCTGTAATGCTTTTACTAAGAGTCCACAGTAATGGACAAATATTTCTTATTCACCAGATATTTAAAAACAAAAAACCAAGTAGTGTTGAGTCAGGTATCTGTAAACCTGGGATCAACAGATTCCAACGTTACCTCCGTTTCGGACTGACAGTAAAAAGCTTAGTGTTGATTAATTACATTACGTAAACCGAGAGCAACAATAAAAATACAGATGGGTTGCATAGCTATAAAACACTGGACTCGTTATTCAGTCGAACCAGGTTAAAATCCTGCACCAGACATATTCCTTGTTTGATGGTACAGGGGTGGACAAAAATACGGAAACACGAAAAACGGAACACATTACCACCCTCAATACGGTGTAGGAAACCCATAGACATTCAAAACAGCTTGCAGTCGTGTCGGAATGAACAGTGTTGAAAGATGCAATCGCCATTCCCGAATTGCTCTTCAACAGTGGGAATCAAGAAGGTGCTTAAAACATCAATGTAGGCCTGTGCTGTGATAGTGCCACGCAAAAAAACAAGGGGTCCAAGCTCCCTCCATGAAAAACACGACCTCACCATAACACCACCGCCTCCGAATTTTACCGTTGGCACTACACAGGCTGCCAAATGACGTTCACCGGACATTCGCCATACCCACACCCTGCCATCTGACCGCCACATTGTGTACCGTGATTCGTCACGCAACACAACGTTTTTCCACTGTTGAATGTCCAATGTTTACGCTCCTTACACTGAGCGAGGCGTCGTTTGGCATTTACCGGAGTGATATGTGGGCGGGCTTATGAGCAGCCGCTCGACCATGAAATCCTAGTTTCCTCACCTCCCGCCTAACTATCATAGTACTTGCAGTGGATCCTGATGCAATTCGGAATTCTTGCGTGATGGTATGGATACATGTCTTCCTATTACACATTACGGCCCTCTTCAACTGTCGGCGGTCTCTGTCAGTCAACACACGAGGTCGGCCTGTACGCTTTTGTGCTGTACGTGTCCCCTCATGTTTCCACTTCACTATCACATCGGAAACAGTGGACCTAGGGATGTTTAGGAGTCAGGAAATCTCGCGTATAGACGTATGACACAAGTGACACCCAATCACCTGATCACGTTCGAAGTCCGTTAGTTCCACGGAGCGCCCCATTCTGCTCTCTCACGATGTCTAATGATTACTGAGGGCCGGCCGAAGTGGCCGTGCGGTTAAAGGCGCTGCAGTCTGGAACCGCAAGACCGCTACGGTCGCAGGTTCGAATCCTGCCTCGGGCATGGATGTTTGTGATGTCCTTAGGTTAGTTAGGTTTAACTAGTTCTAAGTTCTAGGGGACTAATGACCTCAGCAGTTGAGTCCCATAGTGCTCAGAGCCATTTTTTTGATTACTGAGGTCGCTGATGTCTAACTGGCAGTAGGTGGCAGCACAATGCACCTAATATGAAAAAACAAAAGTTTTTTTTTCTTTTTGGGGGGGGGGGGGCGTGTCCGGATACTTTTGATTACATAGTGCACCATTCTTCCCGTAAGTGGCAAGTTCTGATGGAGGTGAATAGGGATCGTGCACCCTTGTCTCCAAAGTAGACCACAAAGGCTCAATAACATGGAGATCTTGTGACTACGGTGGCCAGCGGAGAAGCGACAATTCAACCTTGAGCTCACAAAACCAGACGTGGACGATGCGAGATGTATGAGCAGGGTGCCTGCAGTCTTGGAACACTGCATCACCATGGCGGAACAAACGTTGTACCATGGGGTGGACCTGACCAACCAAAAGGGTCACATAATCCTTCGAAATAATGTGACCTTGCAGAGTAACCTTGGGGCTCATGAAATACCGTGATATGGCTGCCCAAATCACCACGGAACCCACGCCATATTGCACTATTGGAATGGAAATTCGGCCAGAATTTTGAAACAGTGTGAAACAAGACTCATCCGACCGATGACTTTCTTCCATTGTACCATTAAGCTTGTCCTACAACTCCATGCTTTTGAAGCTCCCTTCGTGTCGTTTTAGTGCTGACAGGGTTGGCGAGTGCAACATTCGTTTCAGCATTTTTTGTCACAATCCTCTTCAATAGCCTCCCTTCACGATCACTCAACACACAGTTTTGTCCCTGTTGTGAGTTAGCGGATGATATTTCCCCGCTTTTCCTGCAAGCGGTATAAATCTCCGATACGGTGTCTTTTGAAACACCAAACATTTTGACTGCCTTGGTTACTGAAGCACTCACCACACGAGCACCAAATTTTCGACGTTCGAGTTCACTTAGCTCCGACACAATATGCTCACAAACGCACAGAAACCGGTTCCGTCCACGACTGACACTTCCGTTCGTGGTCAAAGACCGACAGCGCAACCTGCAGGCTTGACTATGCTCTGCATTTACAGGGTGATAATTACTGAACTATATAAAAAAAACGTAAATTAGTTACAGCGTGCACACATTTTATTCAACATGTAAACGTCACTTCAGATATTCGGATTTAGGTTGACACGTTCGATATACCTGCCATCATTGGCGATGATGTGGAGCCGACGAATAGGGGAATTCTGCATGACCCGCTGAAGTGTTGAACATCGATGCTGTCGATGACCTTCTGAATGGCTATTTTCAGCTCAGAAATGGTTTTGGAGTTATTGCTGTACACCTCGTCTTTAATATAGCCCCACAAAGAGGAATCGCATATGTTCAGATCCGGAGAATATGGAGGCCAGTCGAGGCCCATGCCAGTGGCTTCTGTGTACCCCAGAGTCAGAATGCGGTTCCCTGAGTACTCCTCCAGGACATCAAACACTCTCCTGTTCGAATGGGGCCGAGCTCCGTCTTGCATGAACCACAGCTTCTCGAAATCAGGGCCACTTTGGATAATAGGGATGAAATCATCTTCCAAAACTTTCACGTACCTTTCGTTAGTCACCGTGCCATCAAGGAATATCGCAAGGATAATTCTGTGACTCGACATTGCACACCACACAGTCACCCATTAACGGTGAAGACACTTTTCGATCACAAAATGCGGATTCTCAGTCCCCCAAACGCCCCAGTTTTGCTCATTGACGAACCCATCCAAATGAAAATGACCTGCAATAATAAGGCGCGTGCGCATGCGCATACTAATTCCCCGCGGCCAACAGCGCAGTTTGAACGTCCTAGCACAAACCGTTCGGAAGTTATGATGATTTTATTTTATAGTTCAATAATTTCCACCGCGTATATTCAAACATGAGTTTTTCTCCTTACTTTCGTCCAACCCCTGGAGCGAACCGTGAGCCCATACACATCTTTACAAACCGTGCTTTGAGAACACATATCATCGACACAACAATACTATCAAAATGAGTCGAACAGTTACCTATTAAATTTCTGCTTTGTTTGTCTAAATCCTCCAAAGCCAATAATGTAGTAATCCCTTACAGATATAACAACGGCAGAAGTGAAAATAGTTACTTTGAAAAACCATGAACTCCTTTTTCCCCGTAAGCGTAAAACTTTCGTATGGAGGTGCCCACTTGTCAATTGTGTGTTTCTTCTCGATCTCATCACTGTGTCACGTTTCAGTAAATGAGAATTTTCTTATAACGAGCGACTGGTTTTCGATACCGTTCCGCTATTATAGTGACTTTTTGATACGAAGCATCCATAAATTATAAATATCATCCAGTCACTGGGTGCTTACTTTTCGAGTCGAATAGACAAATGAATTAAAAGGAACTAGTATGAAAAAAGGTCAAAATTCAAAAATAACTTTGCTAAGAATTGTTAACTTCCATCTCCATCTCTGCTGTCTTGTACAAGGCTGTACCAGGAGCGGATTTTTATCTTGCGCGCCTAAATAAGTAAACCAATAAGGTAATGAACACAGATCTTGTGAGGCTTCGGTAATCAGCTTATCTGCTACTAAAGCGTCTGCTAACCAAGCGACCAGGGCCCGTCGTTAAAATAAGGTATCGCGAACGTAATCCCATAAAGCTTTGTACACAGTCGGCATGTGGCACACAGCTAACACTCAACGCCACTAGCGCGAACAAGATTGTATATTCGTAGAATCTGACACAAGGTCCCATATAACGACTCTGTACGAGACCAAATACCTTTTTGCAAAGAAAGCACTCATCACTTGTAACCCGCCTGGCGTTTTTCCTTCACGACTCCCAGACAACTGCAGTCGCAGAAAGTGGCGATCAAAGTGGATACCATATTTCTTTCTTCTTTTCAGAGAGGCGTTTCTTATCAAGTAAAACTCCTTAATACCTTTCTTAATGGAGAGACATAGAAAGAGCCGAAAGGATCGAGTATTAATCGGGCAAGTGTGATAGGACCATTACTGTCCACGATGTGTAGAAATGATCTGATAAATAAAGTTATTAGATTTCTAAATTTGTTTTGTGGAGGCTTAACTGTGAGTGTAAATGTCGTATTACTGGAAGACTGTTGCTAATTGCAGCAACACCTGCCAATGATCAGTGTTCATTGCAGATCTTCAACAGCAATAAATGTTACTGACGTAATCTCGTGGGAAAATAGTGACAGTGATTTTCTAATTAAGGAGATCATCGCCTGAATCACAAAAGCTTTTACTGCTAATGGGATGCAGAGCCAGCTATGGAGTATCTGCGGATCTGAAGGGGTAGTGGTGAAAGTCAAGGTAGATATCATACAAAATTAACAAATAAATCATAGTGTGATAAAAAATCACAGTGAGTTGATGCAAAACATTTTGCCCTGGAGAACTGGTATCTCAATAGCAGTTCAGAAAATATAGCCTATAATTTGAAGGACGATTATAAACGATGCCATTTGACGAAGTGGGAGTCCTACAGTGGCCTCATATAATCGACGAAGAATATACAATTGAAGTACAATAGTCAAGAAGCACATTACTTCGTTCCACATATATCTCGCAAAATGAACGTGAGAAGAAAAATTAGAAAAATTCGAAATCATGCGAACGTATAACGACAGTCATCCTTCCCGTTCAGCTTTCGCGATCGAGCCGAAAAACGGAGAAATGATAGTGCTACCCTACATATCCTCCACCACACACCTTAAAATTAGCCGGCCGGGGTGGCCGAGCGGTTCTAGGCGCTACAGTTTGGAACTGCGCGACCGCTACGGTCGCAGGTTCGAATCCTGCCTCGGGCATGTATGTGTGTGATGTCCTTAGGTTAGTTAGGTTTAAGTAGTTCTAAGTTCTATGGGACTGATGACCTCAGAAGTTAAGTCCCATAGTGCTCAAAGCCATTTGAACGATTTTGAACCTTAAAATTACTTGTGTGATTTACATGTAGATGTAGATGTAACAACAGGAAAAATGGACTTCAGATCACACACCTTAAAATTACTTGTGTGATTTACATGTAGATGTAGATGTAACAACAGGAAAAAGGGACTTCAGATCACACACCTTAAAATTACTTGTGTGATTTACATGTAGATGTAATAACAGGAAAAAAGGGACTTCAGAACCAAAGTCACAAATATTTCGTACAAGAGCTCATGCCTGGTGATTCCGTGATGATGTTACAAATTATCAGGGATGGTGGAGAAGCGTAAATGTATCGCTTCGTAACGTTCCACAGTCAAAGGTATAAGGACAATTTCCTGCCGGCCGCGGTGGTCTCGCGGTTCTAGGCGCGCAGTCAGGAACCGTACGACTGCTACGGTCGCAGGTTCGAATCCTGCCTCGGGCATGGATGTGTGTGATGTCCTTAGGTTCGTTAGGTTTAAGTAGTTCTAAGTTCTAGGGGACTGATGACCACAGCAGTTGAGTCCCATAGTGCTCAGAGCCATTTGAACCTTTGACAATTTCCTCTTATGACTTTCTACTCGTTCGTTTCCGGACCAGGGCCACTTAACTCAGATTGATACTCCATTATCCATGAAAGTTTGTAATATCACGGAATCAACCCGCATATAACGAAATCCAAGGGGCGATCAAAAAGTTTCCATTTGAGGGCGTTGCTGCAGCGTATACGACTCCTATGCGACGTGTAGGCAAGGGATTCGTGTAGCATTCGTGTCTTTCCGACGTGCGTGTGGTAAATGGGAAGCGTGAACTATGGCGACGTTATTAACAAATGCGTCCAAACAGGACCAACATGCTGTCATTCTTCTCTTGGCTGCCGAAGGACATAAACCGGTAGACATTCATCTGTGAATAAAGAATGTGTATGGGGCAACATGTCTGTCGAAAACTACGGTTGTCGTAAGGTGAGCCAATTTCCTTGCTGGACGCGGTTCGATACAAGACGCCGGTCGAACTGGGAGCCAGACTCATACATTCCAGACAAGTGCGAGACCTTCGAGCACCCGCCCTATAGTCCTGATTTCTCCCCATGAGATTATCACGCCTTCTGTTCCTTAAAAAAGGCCTTGAAGGGTCGACAGTTCCTGTCGGACGAGAAAGTGCATCACGCAGTTAAGAACTTCTTCACGCAACTGGACACAGTATTTTACCAAACTGGCATTTCCAACATAGTGCGTCGGAGGGATGGTTGCCTCAGAAGTCACGGTGATTTTGCCTGATTGGCACACCGATTCTATACTATACAGCCTTCGAAAGGAATACACCAGAAAACTGTTATTAAAATAATAAGACATTAATTCTGACATGGTTCATTGTGATTTGTATGTGAGATAATCTGCGAAAATGACAAAAAAGATTCTGTACCTTTTGATTATACTCTTTTACTTGAATTAGTCACAGATGTCAGCTATCTAGGGATATTTATGTAGAGCGATGTAATTAGGACGAACATAGTAAGCTACTTGTGTGGCATGTTAATAAGAACACAGAACAAAAAATAAGTCTCACCCAAGAGGCATCAAATACGCCCCAGTGCAGAGTGGAATAAAGTCCACAAGTTTCTTCTGGTACGCCATATACAACTTGAGGGCACTCACTAATGATAAGATCGCGTAGAGCTCCCATACTGTGCGGATTTGAATTGCTATTTTGCATACGTTATTCGAAATACTGCTAGAAATTTTCAATGGAACTAAATCAAGTGATTTAGCGAGACTGCCGAAGTACGATAAGGTGCCTAAGTGTTCGTCAGCCCACGGTTGTTTTCCTGCCGTCGTGGCCGAGCGGTTCTAGGCGCTTCAGTCTGGAGCAGCGCGACCGCTGCGGTCGCAGGTTCGAATCCTGCCTCGGGCATGGATGTGTGTGATGTTCTTAGGTTAGTTAGGTTTCAGTAGTCCTAAGTTCTAGGGGACTGATGCTCAGAGCCATTTGAACCATTTGAACCCACGGTTGTTGTTATTTTGGAAGACGAAGTGCCAACAACATACTCATCACGCTTACGTAGAAGAAAAAGGAAGACTTGGTCACAAAGATTATTGACATAATTATCCTGGTTCATATTCTCGGTAATCTGAATGAAAGGACTCGAGCCATGATACGAAAAACATCGCAGACCCTCCATACTGAGCTACACCCTCCACACACTGTGGGTTAAAGACATCTTTGGGCCGTCGATCTACTTTACGCTTTGCATCACTTGAAAAGAGTCAAAACTGCGTCTCATTGGCCCATAGTACAAGTCCCCAGTCACTTGCTGTCCTGCTTCCGTGTTGTTAGGCACACTAAGACGTGCAGGTTTATGAGCCGCTGTGAGCAATGATCATATGTGAGGTACACGACTGCAGATGTCTACTGCATGTTCGAATATTCGCTCACACAATGTTTAAGATGGATCTGCAATCACTGCCAGTGCCAAATCCTAAAGGTTTTGAAGCGGACTGTCGGTTATGATCCTCTTACGACCATAGTTTTTACGCCGCGTTGCACGGCTGCGAGTGATGCGCTGTTCCTTGCAGACACGTTGGACAATCTGCTTGATGCATCGTCAACTAGGGCACCTTCATTCGTGGTGTGGGCTTGGATACGCCCAAACACGATAGTTCCTTTTTGCCATTGTCACGTCCCTCACGTTGAACCATTTTATTGCTGATGCCAAATAACCGATTGGCACACACACAACACTTCGCTGCCATGACTTATGTCAACGGTGGAGACCGCCTGATAGCAGTTCACCATCTACAATGTTCCGAACCCACTATTGTGTTCTTCTAAGAGGATGACTAATATTTTATCCGATCAGCTTCTTTAGGACGGCGGTGGTTCAAATCCCCATCCAGCCGTCAAGATGTAGATTTTCCGTAACTTCCCTACATCGCTTAAGGTAAGCCGTTTGGCGGTATATTTGAGATGGCCTGGCATATTTCCTTCCCTATCCTTCCCCATGTCCCCCCCATGAACCATGGACCTTGCCGTTGGTGGGGAGGCTTGCGTGCCTCAGCGATACAGATGGCCGTACCGTAGGTGCAACCACAACGGAGGGGTATCTGTTGAAAGGCCAGACAAACATGTGGTTCCTGAAGAGGGGCAGCAGCCTTTTCAGTAGTTGCAGGGGCAACAGTCTGGATGATTGACTGATCTGGCCTTGTAACATTAATGAAAACGGCCTTGCTGTGCTGGTACTGCGAACGGCTGAAAGCAAGGGGAAACTACAGCCGTAATTTTTCCCGAGGATATGCAGCTTTACTGTATGATTAAATGATGATGGCGTCCTCTTGAGTAAAATATTCCGGAGGTAAAATAGTCCCCCATTCGGATCTCCGGGCGGGGACCACTCAGGAGGACTTCGTTATCAGGAGAAAGAAAACTGGCGTTCTACGGATCGGTGCGTGGAATGTCAGATCCCTTAATCGGGCAGGTAGGTTAGAAAATTTAAAAAGGGAAATGGATAGGTTAAAGTTAGATATAGTGGGAATTAGTGAAGTTCGGTGGCAGGAGGAACAAGACTTTTGGTCAGGTGATTACAGGGTTATAAATACAAAATCAAATAGGGGTAATGCAGGAGTAGGTTTAATAATGAATAAAAAATAGGAGTGCGGGTTAGCTACTACAAACAGCATAGTGAACGCATTATTGTGGCCAAGATAGACACAAAGCCCACGCCTACTACAGTAGTACAAGTTTACATGCCAACTAGCTCTGCAGATGATGAAGAAATAGATGAAATGTATGACGAGATAAAAGAAATTATTCAGGTAGTGAAGGGAGACGAAAATTTAATAGTCATGGGTGACTGGAATTCGTCAGTAGGAAAAGGGAGAGAAGGAAACATAGTCGGTGAATATGGATTGGGGGGAAGGAATGAAAGAGGAAGCCGCCTTGTAGAATTTTGCACAGAGCATAACTTAATCATAGCTAACACTTGGTTCAAGAGTCATAAAAGAAGGTTGTATACCTGGAAGCATCCTGGAGATACTAAAAGGTATCAGATAGATTATATAATGGTAAGACAGAGATTTAGGAACCAGGTTTTAAATTGTAAGACATTTTCTGGGGCAGATGTGGATTCTGACCACAATCTATTGGTTATGAACTGCAGATTGAAACTGAAGAAACTGCAAAAAGGTGGGAATTTAAGGAGATGGGACCTGGATAAACTGAAAGAACAAGAGGTTGTAGAGAGTTTCAGGGAGAGCATAAGGGAACAATTGACAGGAATGGGGGAAAGAAATACAGTGGAAGAAGAATGGGTAGCTCTGAGGGATGAAGGCAGCAGACGATCAAGTAGGTAAAAAGACGAGGGCTAACAGAAATCCTTGGGTAATAGAAGAAATATTGAATTTAACTGATGAAAGGAGAAAATATAAAAATGCAGTAAATGAAGCAGGCAAAAATGAATACAAACGTCTCAAAAATGATATCGACAGGAAGTGGAAAATGGCTAAGCTGGGATGGCTAGAGGACAAATGTAAGGATGTAGAGGCTTGTCTCACTAGGGGTAAGATAGATACTGCCTACAGGAAAATTAAAGAGACCTTTGGAGAGAAGAGAACCACTTGTATGAATATCAAGAGCTCAGATGGCAACCCAGTTCTATGCAAAGAAGGGAATGCAGAAAGGTGGAAGGAGTATATAGAGGGTTTATACAAGGGCGATGTACTTGAGGACAATATTATGGAAATGGAAGAGGATGTAGATGAAGGCGAAATGGGAGATAAGATACTGCGTGAAGAGTTTGACAGAGCACTGAAAGACCTGAGTCGAAACAAGGCCCCGGGAGTAGACAACATTCCATTACAACTACTGATGGCCTCGGGAGAGCCAGTCATGACAAAACTCTACCATCTGGTGAGCAGGATGTATGAGACAGGCGAAATACCCCCAGACTTCAAGAAGAATATAATAATTCCAATCCCAAAGAAAGTAGGCGTTGACAGATGTGAAAATTACCGAACTATCAGTTTAATAAGTCACAGCTGCAAAATACTAACGCGAATTCTTTACAGACGAATGGAAAAACTGGTAGAAGCCGACCTCGGGGAAGATCAGTTTGGATTCCGTAGAAATGTTGGAACACGTGAGGCAATACTAACCTTACGACTTATCTTAGAAGAAAGATTAAGAAAAGGCAAACCTACGTTTCTAGCATTTGTAGACTTAGAGAAAGCTTTTGACAATGTTAACTGGAATACTCTCTTTCAAATTCTGAAGGTGGCAGGTGTAAAATACAGGGAGCGAAAGGCTATTTACAATTTGTACAGAAACCAGATGGCAGTTATAAGAGTCGAGGGGCATGAAAGGGAAGCAGTGGTTGGGAAAGGAGTGAGACAGGGTTGTAGCCTCTCCCCGATGTTATTCAATCTGTATATTGAGCAAGCAGTAAAGGAAACAAAAGAAAAATTCGGAGTAGGTATTAAAATTCATGGAGAAGTAGTAAAAACTTTGAGGTTCGCCGATGACACTGTAATTCTGTCAGAGACAGCAAAGGACTTGGAAGAGCAGTTGAACGGAATGGACAGTGTCTTGAAAGGAGGATATAAGATGAACATCAACAAAAGCAAAACGAGGATAATGGAATATAGTCAAATTAAGTCTGGTGATGCTGAGGGAATTAGATTAGGAAATGAGACACTTAAAGTAGTAAAGGAGTTTTGCTATTTAGGGAGTAAAATAACTGATGATGGTCGAAGTAGAGAGGATATAAAATGTAGACTGGCAATGGCAAGAAAAGCGTTTCTGAAGAAGAGAAATTTGTTAACATCGAGTATAGATTTAAGTGTCAGGAAGTCGTTTCTGAAAGTATTTGTATGGAGTGTAGCCATGTATGGAAGTGGAACATGGACGATAACTAGTTTGGACAAGAAGAGAATAGAAGTTTTCGAAATGTGGTGCTACAGAAGAATGCTGAAGATAAGGTGGGTAGATCACGTAACTAATGAGAAGGTATTGAATAGGATTGGGGAGAAGAGAAGTTGGTGGCACAACTTGATTAGAAGAAGGGATCGGTTGGTAGGACATGTTTTGAGGCATCAAGGGATCACAAATTTAGCATTGGAGGGCAGCGTGGAGGGTAAAAATCGTAGTGGGAGACCAAGAGATGAATACACTAAGCAGATTTAGAAGGATGTAGGTTGCAGTAGGTACTGGGAGATGAAGAAGCTTGCACAGGATAGAGTAGCATGGAGAGCTGCATCAAACCAGTCTCAGGACTGAAGACCACAACAACAACAATCCTTCCCCAACGAAATTTTCTTCCTTTTTTTCGAAACATCTTACCTATCCATGACTCTTAGGACATCATGTGTGAAGGGCACGTTTTCGTCTTACCTGATCGGTGTGGTTAGGATGTGAACGTTTTTGGTTGTAATGATTATTTGTACGAGTTGTTTGTTGTCTACCTGGGAGGAAGCGGGCAGGGTTAATGAGGCGGGGCCCCGAGCTGAACCCGCGCCACCATTAGGGTATCGATTCGCTGCAGAGCCGCCACCCGCCCACGCCGCCACCTACTGCCGCTCTACGTGCTCTCGCTTATTTATTTGCTTAGCTTTTGGACCCACGTACGCTGTTAGACAATGCAGCTTTAAGCAAAATTAAAACAGACCATCTGAATTTAAAGGGATGTAAACCAGTCACCAACACGACGTTTATTTCGAGCACCACAGTGCGTGAGGAGCCTTGGATCTACTAGGCATAGTATACATGTTCTTCCTCTGGCCTGTGGCCTGCCTGACCTGATAAGGACGGACTGTGTGTTTGTGTGGGATGGGGATTTGGGAGGGGGGGATGGGATAACAGGTTAACTAGAAATTCGAACTGCGCTGCAAATTGTAATTTTTTTCGTATATACATTTTTGCCAGACTTGAAGTTCACGTGAAATCAGCTGACTCACCAGTGATTGAACCGGAACCATCCTCAGAACGCTACATGGACAAAATCTGGCTTCTATCTGTCGCCAGCCGAGGTCTTCTTACTGTCAGAGCATAAGTAGTACTTCTCGTTAGTGAGCATTCGGGATAAAGAGAGAATTCTGCAGTGATGTCATCGACAAGATTGTAACTGTATTGGTCTGCCTTTGCCTCCCTTGGGCCAACATGAAGAACCTAGTGTGTTACTCCTGCAGTGTAATATTGAGTTTGTGTTGTAATGGGCAAACATTAAATGAAAGGAGAGGGGGGTTAAATACAGGTGCCGTTGCATAACCTACTCTTGTCGAATAGGACCAAGAGAACACCGAGCTTAACGTCCCGAAATAATCAACAGTGTCACATGCCCTATAACCATTACACACTAAAGAACTATCTGCGATGCGTATCAGGACGTCCCAACGTCATCTTATGTTCTAGATATTTACGACATCATTCTTGCTCTCCTTTCTGGTCAATTACAACTATGATTTTTTTTTCCTAGCATCAGGATTTGAATTGATTCCACCCAAGGTGTGCATCCGTGAAAGGGTGCCTACCTAAGGGACATCGGTTGTTGGTAGTTATTGGTAAAGTACTTCACAAAACGTAGGAAACATTCATACCTTACTATACACACAAATATACATCGTACAATCACGGAATCATGACCACTTCTTTAAAATTGTGAAAAGCCCCGGTCGTCTTTCGTAGAGTGCACGAGTCTTCAAATAAGATGTCGGTGAGCGTCTTTTGCCGTTGACAACTATGCTGCGTGGAACGAAGATTGTGGGGGTGGAGCAGGTCTCCACCGATCAAATATATTATTTTATTATTTCCCGTAGTCTCACAATGTTCAATACGTCTTAACTTGAAGAGCACCTAAGAGTGTGATAATCCACCTACTACTCTATGAACCAGTTCTTCATAGAATACTCTATGTTCACAAGCGCGTTGTCGTCTTGAAAGAAGTCACAAAATGGAAAAGGGGCGTATTTTCGGCTACGTGCGAAATAGTACGGTAGCAGAAACAAGACGTGCGTTACTACGCCTACTCGTATAGCGTAATGTGCAGCGCCCTAGTTTGCGAGGTCTAATCAGCGAGAGCCGGAATGAATAGGCGAGGTGAATCAACAATCGTTGGTCTCGTACACCGGATAGCCCGACAGATTAAGCTTAAGGTGGCTGTCACACTCGTGTAGACACGTTCCCCATCTCCACCTCAGAAGCACAACACATAAACACGGAAACATACACGCCAAAATTAACGTGTCGTGTAACTACCATTGATCCAAAAATGTTCTGTAACAGACCGCAGTCGGTAATCTTCGTGAAAAAGTGTTACAGTAGGCTGTAATAAAAGACACTATAAAATTTACAGCATTCACTGAATGGTGGCGCAGATGTTTTCCTTTCTATCTTAGAGTAAATGACGGTGTATCGACAGGAATGGCAACTGACCACAGAAATAAAATAATTTCCACAATCTTTAGATTCCGTAAACTCGAATAACATCTGGAAAAACACTAGTGCATTACTCTTCAGGCACTACACATTCAAGATCGTGACTCGTAAGCCTTAACCGGGCCACACTAAAACCACCGCCACCTATCCGGGCTGCGGCTCCGACACAGATGGATGTCTGGTCTCTAGCGGCTGACATAAACCTCGCACACGCCCATTTACAAAGTGGAGTAACGCCATGTCAACAGGCAGACAGAGTGACTCCAGCCGTCAAACATAAAGTTAGCATGCACTTCGCGTCCAATGCGTCGTTTTTCTGACGGACCTACTCGATAAGTGCGCGTATGAAGGGCAAACTTGGGGCGCAGAGCTTGTACTTTGCCACTTAAGCATCGAATAACAGATCCGAATCTTTGCTATCCTGGCAGACTTCGTCTTCAAACGCAGAAAGTATCACGTGGCACTGAAATTAGTCATACTTCTCGAGATTTTAAAATACTGAAACAAGGTTTTTTATCGGTCGACTGAATGTTAAGAATAGCGTATTTCACTGTAAAATTACTGCTCGTACTATTTTGTCTATACTGATTTAAAGCGACTAGCTTTTATGGAACTTGGTGCACTTCTTAATGACACTCAATTTCTCGTGAAAAGAGGTCCACAGTGATACATGTCAACGCTTACAATGAAGGTTTCACGTAAATAGCAATGGGACCAAATTATATCCGGACAGTGCAACCATACTTGTTTACATATCACAGTAAATAAAAATATTAAATGTAGTAATCAAACTGAAAAATATTTGCTGACTTTCATAATATAATTTGCGCAGTATCTGGGTTCGAGATCCTGAAGCGTTTATTAAACGCTGCAGGTGTCCCAGCTACGTAGTCATCCCGCATAGTGAGTACATTTTCCGCCTCTTTTGCGGAATTCTCCAGTGCAAACCATAAACGGAAATAATTCACTCTACTCTTCATTAAGGGGCCCTAGAAAGCCGTTAAACAACTGCATAGTTCCATTTAAAACAAACGTATATATACTGCGGTCTCGGTAGATACTATACAGGGTGTTACAAAAAGGTACGGCCGAACTATCAGGAAACATTCCTCACACACAAAGAAAGAAAATATGTTATGTGGACATGTGTCCGGAAACGCTTACTTTCCATGTTAGAGCTCATTTTATTACTTCTCTTCAAATCACATTAATCATGGAATGGAAACACACAGCAACACAATGTACCAGCGTGCCTTCAAACACTTTGTTACAGGAAATGTTCAAAATGTCCCCCGTTAGCGAGGATACATGCATCCACCCTCAGTAGAATGGAATCCCTGATGCACCGATGCAGCCCTGGAGAATGGCTTATTGTATCACAGCCGTCCACAATACGAGCACGAAGAGTCTCTACATTTGGTACCGGGATGCGTAGACAAGAGCTTTCAAATGCCCCATAAATGAAAGTCAAGAGGCTTGAGGTCAGGAGAGCGTCGAGGCCATGGAATTGGTCCGCCTCTACCAATCCATCGGTCACCGAATCTGTTGTTGAGAAGCGTACGAACACTTCGACTGAAATGTGCAGGAGCTCCATCGTGCATGAACCACATGTTGTGTCGTACTTGTAAAGGCACATGTTCTAGCAGCACAGGTAGAGTATCCCGTATGAAGTCATGATAACGTGCTCCATTGAGCGTAGGTGGAAGAACATGGGGCCCAATCAAAGCCCGCCCAAACGTTCACAGAAAATCTGTGTTGATGACGTGATTACACAACTGCGTGCGGATTCTCGTCAGCCCACACATGTTGATTGTGAAAATTTACAATTTGATCACGTTGGAATGAAGCCTCATCCGTAAAGAGAACATTTGCACTGAAATGAGCATTGACACATTGTTGGACGAACCATTCGCAGAAGTGTACCCGTGGAGGCCAATCAGCTGCTGATAGTGCCTGCGCACGCTGTACATGGTACGGAAACTACTGGTTCTCCCGTAGCACTCTCCATACAGTGACGTGGTCAACGTTACCTTGTACAGCAGCAACTTCTCTGACGCTGACATTAGGGTTATCGTCAACTGCACGAAGAACTGCCTCGTCCATTGCAGGTGTCCTCGTCGTTCTAGGTCTTCCCTAGTCGCGAGTCATAGGCTGGAATGTTCCGTGCTCCCTAAGACGCCGATCAATTGCTTCGAACGTCTTCCTGTCTGGACACCTTCGTTCTGGAAATCTGTCTCGATACAAACGTACCGCGCCACGGCTATTGCCCCGCGATAATCCATACATCAAATGGTTCAAATAGTTCAAATGGCTCTGAGCACTTTGGGACTGAACATCTATGGTCATCAGTCCCCTAGAACTTAGAACTACTTAAACCTAACTAACCTAAAGACATCACACAACACCCAGTCATCACGAGGCAGAGAAACATACATCAAATGGGCATCTGCCAACTCCGCATTTGTAAACATTGCACTGACTGCAAAACCACGTTCGTGATGAACACTAACCTGTTGATGCTACGTACTGATGTGCTTGATGCTAGTACTGTAGAGCAATGAGTCGCATGTCAACACAAGCACCGAAGTCAAATTACCTTCCTTCAATTGGGCCAACTGGCGGTGAATCGAGGAAGTACAGTACATACTGACGAAACTGAAATGAGCTCTAACATGGAAATTAAGCGATTCCGGACACATGTCCACATAACATCTTTTCTTTATTTGTGTGTGAGGAATGTTTCCTGAAAGTTTGGCCCTACCTTTTTGTAACACCCTATATATATAATACGTGGCACACAAAAAAATACTAGCTAGCTTTGTGTACTTTTCAAAAATATTGGTTTTGTTTCTTCATAATCCTTGAAAACATTTTTGTTTATCAGCTTGGATGATTCGCCTGCATAACTGCTGCTGGAGTGACAAGATGGTAGGAACATCTGGAAGCTGTTTAGCAATAATTATTTAAAAAATGCAGGAAAGATTATACTTCAACATTAAATCCACATAGAAGTTCTTATAGATGGCGCAGTAAGTCTGTTGAATAACGATATAGGGGAAAAGTCGCTACGATCTTATTGCCGACCTATCCTGGCTGTCCCTACAAGATATGTAGGGAAACTGTAGGAAATTTAAACCAGGCTGGCCGCTCAGGATTATAATCCCGGTCCTCCAGAATACGTGTCCACGGGTCTCAGAACTGCAGCCGTTCTCTCGGTCCTTTGTTGGGTATCTCCGAGAGGACGTTGCTTTGAATGAAACTGGCTCTCGTGGTGGGAAACACCTTTCTTTCTAGATGATACTATTTACATTCCCTATCGAGCTTATGCATATTGAAGGCGTCCTCGCAGAAAATTGTGTTTTGATTTACGAACTCCTCCGCTTTATGATTTACCTGCCTCCGAATTCCAGTAGCGCCGCTGTAGGTACAAGCTGGAGTGAGCGCGGAGCGGAAAGAATTTGGCTGTTTGCGTAGCGGCAAGTGAGGTAACGGTCGCACATATTGGCTGTCCCGGGCGGGCACACCTCCGGCTTGTCTGACACAGTATCCCGGCGCGCAAAAAAACGAGACGGGAGAACCGCGCCCCCCGCCCCCCGTGCTCCCTGGTGGGAAGCTCCGGCCTGATGAGGAAAAAACGAAAGTGAAAGGCCCGCCTAAAGCACTGCTCCGCACCATCCAGCCGACGAGCGGCCGCCTAGCGGTAATTGCTTTTCTAGCGCGCGCCTCCAAAATGCGAACTTGTGTTTCCTGCTGGAAACTCCTGTCCGCCAGCGTCCGCAGTGTTTACTCGTCTTTTGGAGAGGTTGTGGGTGCGGAACCAGTTAGGCAGGCACAGCGTCTTCAAATGACTTTAATTGCGGTGTCGGTTCGCAACTAAGGAGGTTTTCGGGGTTTCGAAATGCATTTATACTCGCAATCTTAGAGGGTAGCGTTATTCGCAAATGGACAGCTGGACTTTTCACTAAAAATATCTTTTTTATTATGCCGTGTGATGACAAGTTATTTGACAGTTTCACAAGGAAATACAGAGTTATTCAAAAGGAGTCGCACAAATTGAAGGACATCATACAGCAGAAGTACTACAAATTAAAGTATTCAAAGTAATCCTCAGCCTGTGAACGCTCTGGAATGTCTGGACCAACAAGGACTGTCAATGCACACTACCTTATGTTCAGCGAAGATAATATACTGTTTACTCACAAATATTGTACAACAGGCGATCAAAATAAAATAAGAGAAATCAGAGCTCGAACAGAAAGGTTTAGGTGTTCGTTTTTCCCGCGCGCTGTTTGGGAGTGGAATGGTAGGGAGATAGTATGATTGTGGTTCGATGAACCCTCTGCCAAGCACTTAAATGTGAATTGCAGAGTAATCATGTAGATGCAGATGTAGATGTAGACACCCATGAAGTAATGAGTGCTGTCGACATGGGATCTCAGATCGATTCCATATTCCTAGATTTCCCATAGGCTTTTGATACTGTTCCTCACAAGCGACTATTAATCGAATAGCGTGCATATGGAGTATCGTCTCAGTTGTGTGACTGGATTCGTGACTTCCTCTCAGAGAGGTCACAGTACGTAGTGGTAGACGGTAAATCATCGAGTAGAACAGAAGTGATATCTGGCGTTCCGCAAGGTAGTGTCATAGGCCCTCTGCTGTTCCTGATTTATGTAAATGATCTAGGTAATAATCTGAGCAGCCCCCTTAGATTGTTTACAGATGACGCTGCAATTTACCGTGTAGTAAAATCATCAGACGATCAATTCCAATTACAAAATGATGTAGAGAGAATTTCTGTATGATGCTAAAAGTGGCAATTAGCACTAAACAAAGAAAAGTGCGAGGTCATCCACATGGGTACTAAAAGAAATCCGATAAATTTTGGGTATACGATAAATCGCTAAAATCCAAAGGCTGTCTATTCGACTAAATATCTAGGAATTAAAATTACGAACAACTTAAATTGGAACGACCACATAGATAATATTGTGGGGAAGGCGAAACAAAGATTGCGCTATGTTGGCAGAACACTTAGAAAATGCGATGAACCCACTAAAGAGACAGCCTACATTACACTTGTCCGTCCCCTGCTGGAATATTGCTGCGCGTTGTGGGATCCTTACCAGGTAGGATTGACGCAGGACATCGACATAGTGCAAAGAAGGGCAGCGTGTTATCGCGCAATAGGGGTGAGAGTGTCACTGATATGACACGCGAGTTGGGGTGGCAGTCACTGAAACAAAGGCGGTTTTCTTTGGGGCGAGATCTATTTACGAAGTTTCAATCACCAAATTTCTCTTCCGAATGCGTAAATATTTTGTTGACACCCACCTACGTAGGGAAAAATGATCATCTTAATAAAATAAGAGAAATCAGAGCTCGAACGGAAAGATTAAGTGTTCCTTTTTCCCACGCGCCATTCGAGAGTGGAATGGTAGAGAAGTAGTATGAAAATGGTTCGATGAACCCTCTGCCAGACACTTAAGTGTGACTTGCGGAGTAACCATGTAGATGTAGATGTAGTTTGTAAAACACCGTGTCCTGCTACGTAAGGAAGTTCGTAACTGACTGCTGCACATCCTCATTGGACAGGAATCGTCAATCCTCCAAGACCCTTTTTGTAAACGACTGAAGGGAGAGATCAGGGCTATAGGGCGGATCCCCGAGTGTCTTCTACTTGAGCTTGCGTAACTGCTGCGTTTCGACATTTGCGATATGGGGACGTTTATGTCGGACCGCGGCCAGTACGGAAATTGGCGCTCTGTTGCCCAATGGTGGTTTACGCGAGACACGCTGCCCCATACACATTTTTCATTCTTCGGCAGCCGAGAAAAGAATAACAACACGTTGGTGCTGTCTGGATGCATTTGGGAACAACGCCGCCATACTTCACGTTTCCGCATTTACCGCAAGCACGTCGATAAGACATCAATGCCACACTAACCCCTTGGCTATCTGGCGATGCTTATATACCAGCAACTGAGTCGCGATACGTTGCGTATGCGCTGCAGCAACGGCTCCAAACGGAGGTTTCTTTGATCGTCCCTTATGCATTACAGAAGGTGTCCAAAATGACATTCGATACAGTCATAACATCTTCGTAGAAAATTATGGGACGCTCTACCAAGTACACGAGGAGTCGCACAAAGCTAATCAGGCGCTGCAAGTATCCTGGGAGAGGTGTTCTTCGTCGGGAGCTGGTATTACGTACACTAGGCTTTCAGTATGCCCCACAAAAAAATATCAAGAGGCGAAAGATCAGGGAAAAGAGATGTCCATGCAATTGGACCTCCCGTTTCGATCTCAGAGCGCACGAATGAAAAGCAGATGTACGAACACAGCAACTGGTACACAAGGCCTTAGCGGCATGACAACAGACGAAAAGCGCTTGAGTGACAAGCAAATTGTTCGTACGCAGAACTTAAGGCGCATGTGCACTGACATTCCAAAGCTTTCACAGGATCAGAATTATTTCCAAGGCGATAGGTTCGTATTTGGAATCCTCTGTCAACTCCTTCAATATGTGTGCAACCTTATCAATCACTCATTATTTTCTTTAGCATACGCATGATTGTGTGTCTGTCTCAAACAGAGGCGTTCGAAATTCTTACGCCATTCTCAATGTAAGCCGCCTGTGTTATAAAACGGACGTTAATATGGTAGTCACATTCTCTCTTAGGCACCTCAAATAGATCTGGTACCCTTTTCTGGATGACTGTGGTAAATATGCATTCGAAATTCTTGCGATATCGCTGTAAATGGAAAGATGTATACATGGCCCGGGGTGGAACGCCACAGAACGAAATCACTTTCTGGTACGGGTAATGTCAGCCGTAAATAGAAACTATTGTCAACAGTCCACCACTCCATCAGCTTGCCAGGTGTCCATAAGTCAGTCAAATAAGTTCCCGTCTGCTGTACCAATGACCCATACATCTCCATCTTCGCTATCATTTGTTACTAATGGCCCAGTATTCATGTGCTGTGACAGTTCTCCCGGTGAAGAAACAAGGGGACACATACGCACCGTTTAGGAACGGTACAACTCATGTTTCCATTTCACCTGTAACGTTCAGCCGCACGAGAGTTTCTCGAAACCTCATATCGGGATATTATGTCCGATAAATACAATGTTACTTCATCACATATCATGATTCTTTCCTATAGTTCCTCGTCCCGATCGGCAAATTCTCACCCAACTATTTCCTTTTTCCGAAATCGTTAGGTTATAGTTCGTGCACCAGTTGCAATTTGCGCGAGATTCACTGCAACTCTGTCTGTAGGAGCTTCCTCACAGTTTATGTTGATAATTTCAAATGTTGGTTTGTATTCTGCTGAGTTCTGCGAGCTCCGTAATAAACGATCTCGCTCTTCATCAACTGCATCGTCTCTTAGATCTACATGTACGCATATACCCCGTAAGCCACTGCACTCTACACCACGGATAGTCTTGCATACCATTGTTAGCGATTTTATGTAGTACTGTTCAATTCACGTGTGCAGCGAAGAAAAATGACAACCAGCACGTCTCGGTACGCTTCGTCTTATGATCTCTAAAGAACATGTAATACGGTGCCAGAAAAACTGTAGCACAGTTTTTTCCGGAACACATGTTCTCTAATTTTCCAAAAAGTGTTTGGAAAGAACAACATCGCCCTCCCGTTAAATCTGCTTGAGTAGCTGTATTAAACATACCTATCAACTTGCTACGATCCTAACAGCTCCTCCCTGAATTCGTTCGATGTCTGTTATCATGATGAATGGCCGGACGAAGATCTGAACCGCCGTTCTCCCGAATACGTGTGTGGCAGGCGATGCCTGCTTCGTTTCGAGCCAGAAGTTGATTGGTACTTAGTACTGGATGTCATTAGCAGTCAGTTATCTAAGTTCTGAAGACTACGTGTCTGATAGTTCAACACACCAAAGAACAAAAAGTTTCTGTAAAGCTTAGAAGAAGGAGTAGTATAGTTGGACATTTGCTTGCTGGAACGTACCACTAGGAGTACAGGGTGATTCAAAAAGAATACCTCAACTTTAAAAATGTGTATTTAATGAAAGAAACATAATATAACCTTCTGTTATACATCATTACAAAGAGTATTTAAAAAGGTTTTTTTTCACTCAAAAACAAGTTCAGAGATGTTCAATATGGCCCCCTCCAGACACACGAGCAATATCAACCCGCTACTCCAACTCGTTCCACACTCTCTGTAGCATATCAGGCGTAACAGTTTGGATAGCTGCTGTTATTTCTCGTTTCAAATCATCAATGGTGGCTGGGAGAGGTGGCCGAAACACCATATCCTTAACATAGCCCCATAAGAAAAAATCGCAGGGGGTAAGATCAGGGCTTCTTGGAGGCCAGTGATGAAGTGCTCTGTCACGGGCTGCCTGGCGGCCGATCCATCGCCTCGGGTAGTTGACGTTCAGGTTTCATAACTAACCTTTTTCGTAGGACTCTCCATACAGTTGATTGTGGAATTTGCAGCTCTCTGCTAGCTCTGCGAGTCGATTTTCCTGGGCTGCGAACAAATGCTTGCTGGATGCGTGCTACATTTTCATCACTCGTTCTCGGCCGTCCAGAACTTTTCCCTTTGCACAAACACCCATTCTCTGTAAACTGTTTATACCAACGTTTAATACACCACCTATCAGGAGGTTTAACACCATACTTCGTTCGAAATGCACGCTGAACAACTGTCGTCGATTCACTTCTGCCGTACTCAATAACACAAAAAGCTTTCTGTTGAGCGGTAGCCAAGCATCAACTGACGCTGACGCCTAGTCAACAGCGCGTCAAGCGAACAAATGTACAACTAAATGAAACTTTATACCTCCCTTATCTCGCCGACAGATAGTGCTTAGCTCTGCCTTTTGTCGTTGCAGAGTTTTAAATTCCTAAAGTTGTGGTATTCTTTTTGAATCACCCTGTATAATGGAAGAAGAGTATGTCCTTGGCGAATAAGGAAGGTAAGTTAGAGACTGAAGTCCTGTTGGCATCGGAATCATTAAGGACGGAGTACTATCTGAGTTGGGTAAGAATCAGCAAAGCAGCTATGACCTGTTCAAATAGACACTTCATTCGAGCGTCACCTGAAGTAATTCTGGGAAACCAATAAACAACTATTCCGAATGTCTGATCAGTGATTTTATCGTTGCTTCTTCCAAAGCTGTCCAAGTGTCTTAAGCACTTCGCCAGTTCTCTCAGTGTAGCAGATTTTCACATTTTCTCTTTTGTTATTGTCATTCGCGCCACCATGTCTTCAGCCTTTCACTGCTAACTTTCTATTCGCGAAAACATGCGAGTTTACGTAGCGCCCTTTACAATTACGTACCTTGGCTAACCAAATTTGCAATCCTGTGACCGTTTCTCTACAGCATTTTTGCTTCCGCCCTTCTGTTAAAGATGCCGGGTGAAATATTAGATGTAAAGGAATGTAATCGATCAAAAGTACAAGCTATGGGAAAAAATCTGAAGAAATACATACTACAATAAATATCTATCATGACTGGCTGTGTGAAAAGAATCAGCATATTAATTAGATTCATTTGTTTTTCCTTACTTTTTAGGAGTATTTCCGAAGAAACCGAAAAAACACGAAAATAATGTTATATAAGTTGGACATTGCGACAAACGTTGTTGGCGATCTGAAGGTTATATTATTCGTGCAGAATAACGTTTGCCAAGATCGCTAGTAATTCTTTTTTTATTGTTACCGGTTTCGACAGATCTACGCTGTCATCATCGGATCTTGTGACATTGTTTAATGTACATGATTTTTACAACATTGGAAGTCACGTAGTGATGTTGCATCAAATTGTGATACTAAGCGGCAGGGAACACCACTATGTCACAAATAAAATACCACACAATTAAAATATACACATTGTGAAGCACAATGTTAAAATTTTAAACATGGCTGCGTAGTTCAGTGACAGTTTACAAATTAAAGTTAAGGCAATTACAGCCCTAAGTCACAAAATTTAAGTCTTTTCACCAGATTTCAACACCTCTATGAGTGCCTTCATCAGAAATTAAATATTCAAATTGGCCTATAACATAATGACAAATTTATGGTAAAAAATATTTTATATAAAAGTGTAAGTACAAGAGAGAAACAGTACTTACATGTGACGTATAAGATAAATATTAAGCGAGGAAGGCTTTGGTCTCAAAAAAAGACGTAAATGTTGTGACCGAGGGATGTAATTGCTTTAACATGTTGTATGTTTCAACTGTGTGGTATTTTATTTGTAACATGATGGTATTCCCTGACAGTTTTTATTACAGTTTGAGGCAACATCGCTACGTGACTTTCAGTGTTGTAAAAACACGTACATCATGTAATGTTACAAGATCCGATGATGACAGCGTAGATCTGTCGAAACTAGTAATAGTAACAACAAGAATTACTAGTGATCGTGGTAAACATGATTCTTCAAGAATGTTAGTGAAATAAGGATCACATAGGTCTGATTACCTAAATGATCAAAGTCTTATTTTTAAATTAGGGTTGTGACATTTCTATTTTAGTGAATAAGCGATCAAAGGAAATTGCTCTTTATAACTTATCACCAACCGTGTTAGTTTTTGCAGCATTTTCGTAAACTGCCACGAGCGTGAAATTTTCGATATTTTGCCTCTGAAGTACGAACACTGGCTCGAGGGCACACTTGCAGTGACAAGCTTTGTACGTAATGGGGTATTGTCTTACGCTCGACACATCAATTTCGAGCTTTTGGCGAGCGTAAAAGACAAGAAGTGGCGTCGGAGCAGTAACCCAATCTTCCGGCTATCGGCTTTCCCTGGCTGCTGTGCGCTCACATGCGAGGAGGCAGCCGGGAAAAGAAAACAAACCAAAAAGACGAGACCGAGAAACGAGGCGCTACAACCGCCCATTGATTTATGGGGCTTATTGTAATTGGCTTCCCATAGCTCGGCCGTTCCACTGTGCAACTCGCCTTCGCACTCACTTACGGCTGCCGTCCGTGGTACTATTGTGTTTCTGTCTTATTGTCCCCGCCTACGAAGGGCTGTGGCCTGGCTGACGCCGTGTAACCATTTAACAGAGCTCACTGATTTCGGTGATCGTTAAAGGTATTCTCAAACTACACTCCCACAGATTTCAAAACTATAGCAGATGTCCTTATTTAGTAGTAATTTCTTGAATTACTTTCTTCACTGAATGAAATACACTGAAGAGCCAAAGAAAAATGGCTCTGAGCACTATGGGACTTAACATCTATGGTCATCAGTCTCCTAGAACTTAGAGCTACTTAAACCTAACTAACCTAAGGACATCACACAACACCCAGCCATCACGAGGCAGAGAAAATCCCTGACCCCGCCGGGAATCAAACCCGGGAACCCGGGCGTGGGAAGCGAGAACGCTACCGCACGACCACGAGATGCGGGCAGCCAAAGAAACTGGTACACCTGCCTAATATCACGTATGCCTCAAGCGAGCACGCAGAAGTGCCGCAAAACGACGTGACATGGACCCGACTAATGTCTAAAGTATTGCTGGAGGGAACTGACACCATGAATCTTGCAGGCCTGTCCATAAATCCGGAAGAGTACGAAGGGTGGAGACCTCTTCTGGACAGCATGTTGCAAGGGATCCCAGATATGCTCAATGATGTTCATGTCTGGGGAGTTTGCTGGCCAGCGAAAGTGTTTAAACACAGATGAGTGTTCCTGGAGCCACTCTGTAGCAATTCTGGAAGTGTGGGGTGTCGCAGTATCCTGCTGGAATTCTCCAAGTCCGTCGGAATGCACAATGGACATTAATGGATGCAGGTGATCAGACAGGATGCTTATGTACGTGTCACCTATCAGAGTCTTATCTAGACATATCAGGGGTCCCATATCACTCCATCTGCACACTCCCACACCACTATAGAGCCTCCACCAGCTTTAACAGTCCTCTGCTGACATGCAGGTTCCATGAATTCATGAGGTTCTCTCCATACCCGTACACGTCCATCAACTCGATACAATATGAAACGAGACTCGTCCGACCAGACAACATGTTTCTAGTCAGCAACAGTCCAATGTTGAGGGGCCCAGGCGAAGCGTAAAACTTTGTGTCGTGCAATCATCAAGGGTACACGAGTGGGCCTTTGGCTCCGAAAGCCCATTCGATGATGTTTCGTTGAATGGTTCGCACGCTGACACTTGTTGATGGTCCAGCACTAAAATCTGCAGCAGTTTGTGGAAAGGTTGCACTTCTGTCACGTTGAACGATCCTCTTCAGTCGTCGATGGTCCCTTTCCTACAGGATCTTTTCCTGGCCGCAGCGATTTCGAAGATTTGATGTTATACCGGAGTCTTGATACTCACAGTAAACTAGTGAAATGGTCGCACGGGAAAATCACCACTTCACCGCTACCTCGTAGATGCTATGTTCCATCGCTCGTGCGCCAACTATAACACCACATTGAAACTTGATAACCTGCCATTGTAGCAGCAGTAACCGAAATAACAATTGCGCCAGACACTTTTTGTGGTATATAGGCGTTGCCGACCGCAGCGCCGTATTCTGACTGTTTACATATCTCTGTATTTGAATACAGTTGCCTATACCAGTTTCTTAGGCGCTTCAGTGTATAGTGTTCATCCACTCTCCATCTTTGGCAGTCACTCTTCTACATAATCTACACCACGTCACAACAAAGCCCACAATTTACATGTCAGGCTTCAGCAGCTGGTGTCTTTTCCTTTCAATAGACCGTGAACAGGAAGGTTGCCTTCTCGAATTGGACGGCGTTTCCAGAGATCTTTGGCACACCTTCTAGAGAAGGTTAAGCAAACTGTGGCCATGGTGACAAGTGTCAAATTATAAATTCAAGGATTCATAGCCCCATTTGATGCCAGAATTTATTCTAATGTTTAACACCTTAGGTGGGTCTACCTCCAACTGGAATGTGGCTCGCAAAGCATCTTGGTGTTCAAATCAATCTTCCGATTAATGACTTTTTTGGTTACGTATTGTATTAGTCCATCTGAGACTATACAGCAATGACGAGATGGAGGAGAGGCACCACTGTAGTAGCTTATCCCACTATCTTCCACATGACGAGGACGGGGACGAATCCTGCCACTGATTCCACAAAACAGCGGAAGCATTGGGCGGCTGTGTCGATCCATGGATGCTGAAAACTCACTGAGGATGCTTGGGCAGCGTGCGTGGTGTCCATATCCCGTTTCGACAGCATCCCAGATGTGCTGACTGCGACTGATGTGATGTGATCTTGGGGACCAGACAAGTGCCTTCATAGTCTTCATCGACCCACACTGGTACGTGGTGGGAACGGTGAGGTTGTGCACTGTCTTACCCAAAATACAACTATCCAGTAGGGCACTGCATGCGTGCTGATAGATATGATCGCTGGCCGCGGTGGTCTAGCGGTTCTGGCGCTGCAGTCCGGAACCGCGGGACTGCTACGGTCGCAGGTTCGAATCCTGCCTCGGGCATGGGTGTGTGTGATGTCCTTAGGTTAGTTAGGTTTAAGTAGTTCTAAGTTCTAGGGGACTTATGACCTAAGATGTTGAGTCCCATAGTGCTCAGAGCCATTTGAACCATTTTTAGATATGATCGGACAGCAGCTCCCTGTCTTGTTTGCTCTATTTACTAACCACAGTATGTGTATGAGAGTGACTATTTTGAGAAATGTAGGAAAGTATTGTCGTTGGCCAATGTTGAGGAAGTGCAGTAACACTGGACAAAATTTCCAATTGACTTAATGAATGACAGCTCTCTTTAAATGTGGATAAATGCAAGATAATACCCACAATAAATAGAACCCGACAGCTTCCGATTACAAAATTAGTTTACGGCCTGTCGTGTCGTTTAAGTACTTAGGGTTTGCACGACTTAGCAATATGGGATGGGACGAATACGTAAACACGGATGAAGGCGAATGGGAGACTTGGATAAGGATGCTGCTTATGTACAATCTGTAAAGGAAATTGCATACAAGAGCCTAAGTGGACCCGTTCTCTGGATCTCTGCGTCAGCAAGCAGTGATGTCAACCACAAGGACACGGAAAAGGTCTGTTAGCCCGTGAGAAGCGGTAGTAAACATATTGTAATGCTTCACACTAATGAGCGGTACGCAGCCAGCGTAGACACACTTCTGCTTTACCTCTCCACATTGAGTGCTGCACAAGACATTACTGGAATCTATCCTGGCAACACTGAACTGCCGATACAGAATTTGACAGATTTATGTGTACTAGTACACAGGGTGATTCACATAAGCTGTTCATCTAAAATACATTCCGCAAACATTTCAAATATTACAGTTTTTACCAACATGAGTTGTACGAAAGTGCTCACTAAAAGATGTATGGTCTCTTATTATAGAGACATCAAATACAGAAATATTGGCATTAACTTCTTTTTATTCACATACAAATTTAGTAATTTCTGTTGCTAGTACCTTAGGTCGCAACGATACAAATGTACGTTGTTTAGCAATAACATTCTCACAGTTTTCCTGGATGTAAACAGAATTAGGATATCTTCGCAATTTAGGAAATGGTTGATGTAAACAGCTTAGCTCAAAAAATGGTTCAAATGGTTCTGAGCACTATGGGACTCAACTGCTGAGGTCATAAGTCCCCTAGAACTACTTAAACCTAACTAACCTAAGGACAACACAAACATCCATGCCCGAGGCAGGATTCGAACCTGCGACCGTAGCGGTCGCGCGGTTCCAGACTGTAGCGCCAGAACCGCTCGGCCACCAGCGGCCGGCAAACAGCTTAGCTGATTTACCCTGTATAATCATTCAATTATTAATGTTTTTTTCGGTTGTACTACTCCTGGTCGAATTAGAAGTCTTCAATTTTGTGACTATTCATTAAATTTCGTGTTTATCAAAATTATACTGGTTATTAATTGCAACTGTTTTAGTTTTCAAATATTCAAAGAAATTTGTTTGGTTGTGCATGGAATTATGATACTGCATCACCAAACATCACTAAACGTGTTCACCTCTGTCCAATATGTAACTCATGGTGGCTCTACAAAAAAGTCAGTAATGACGTTCAGAGAAACACGTATAAAGTCAGCTGCAGTCCACACTTCAAATTTATACGTGAATTTTTCCATTGAGTGAATGTACAAAATTATAGACATCGGACGTTGTCGACGCTTTATTTTAAGCAATGAGTATGGTGTTCCTATTTAGCAAATCTACTGCTAATACTAAAATCCGTCTTTTCTCAACGGCAACGGCATTGCGGTCGATGCTCCTGGATCGCTTATCAGAGTTTGTAATAATTACATTGCAAAAGACATTCTGTTCGCCGATGTACGCCAATATAGACTGCGGCACATTCGAGCAGGTGATAGTTCTTTCATTCCAGTACACATGCACGCTGACATATTTTTTTTTTTTTATAGTGCTTCATACAGAGAAAATATTTCTGCATTGCTTGGCTTTTTATAGCTTTCCAGAAATGTGATGGTTATACTCCCCAAGAATATATAGACATTTTTTCACCTGTTATTCCCTTGATCACCCTCTCAGAATTTCTACAAATATTTGTCTGACAGCCTGCATAACGAACAGCCTCAATGAACAACAGGCAGATTTGCTGAGAAATGGCAGTATCTGTTTTGTATTCAATGCATTCAATTTCAGAGAGCGAAATACGCTCTCCGCCGCAGTATCAAATGTCTTAGGGCTACTTGTTCTGTTCTTCTTCAAATCTATTAGTCACCTACTTCCTGGATTTTTTTTACATTTCGGTTTATCTAAAATGGGAGCTATGTAAGGAGGAAATATTAGAATTTAATATTTCTTTCGTATCGAGGTCATTTAAAGGAGGAAGATTAGTGGTTGACGAATCCTGCCTCGGGGATGGATGTGTGTGATGTCCATAGGTTAGTTAGGTTTAAGTAGTTCTAAGTTCTAGGGGACTGATGACCTCAGAAGTTCAGTCCCATAGTGCTCAGAGCCATTTTAGGGGTTAACGTCCCGTCGGCAACTAGATCACTGAAGTTCGACCAAAAGCTCGACAGGACAGGGATGGGGGGCGAATCGTTGCATGAGTCATCTTGACATCCACCAAAGATGAATTTGGAAGGGTTACTGAAAAACTAAAACAGAATAACCGAACTGATTTACGAAACCTGCCGATCCGAAAGCGAGTCCAGTGTCTTGACCACGGCGGAAAGAGCGGTAAAGCCTTAATCGAAAAGAGAAAACGCAGATTAGAATCTCGTGAAGACGACTCCGGCGTGTTAGTCTCAGCACCACTGCTCTCGGAATAGAGGTTGTGTATTGCTGTGAGTAATTAACCCGAGTATAGAAGTCGAACGAAGTATTTACATGTGTATAAAATGTAGGATAGGCGAAAACGTCTCGTTCACAAAAGCACAAAGAGGGGACTGCCTACATAGCTAATTTACAATTTAAATCGGGAACTGTGGAAGTTGTGAGACGTGGGAATATAAATGCGGGCGTGGTCCTTCACGGCGCTGACCCCTTGGTCAAACAGCGTATCTCGAGGCGTGCACGCGCTAACTCGCGTCATACGGGAGCACCGCTTATCGCTCCTCTCACACCGCCTAACAATTACTTTGGCGCTCATGCGCATTAACACTCTCCCAGGTTATTGCAGGAAGTGCCACTTCGAGGACTTAAATTTTACTCACAAAATTTGACCTAAAACAAAGGCTGCGTAAAGCAATCAATACGATGAATATCTTTATTTTAATGAAGCATTTATCGACATGTTACATTTATCACATACTATAATGGTTTCGTATAAGCTATTCGATACAGGGCACATAATGGTACTGATGCAGTGCAGTTCCTAAAACAGATACAAGTCAATCACTGATACTTGGAGGTGATTTTAGTGAGAAGACAATCCTATCTCACTACGGTGTTCTTCACCTCGGTCAGTGTCCTTAGCTCTGCCTCTACTGATATCGTTGTCGTCTGGACGTTAAACCCTTATCTTCCTTCCTAAGTTTACCCGCCTACGGAGAAAAAAGTATAAATCAACTGTTATATCTACACGGTTTCCTTTACTTTATTAATGACTGGCCAAGTACGTGGCATTTTCGGGGTATGTATTCTCGTATTACAGTCTTCTGTTCAGCTCCTTCTTCCCCCTCTCTCTGTTCACCTCCTCCTCCACCCCTCCCAATCTCAAACTATCTCCTACTGCCCCTCTCTCAGTCCATCTCCTCCTCCCCCCCTCTCTCTCTGTCCATCTCCTCCTCTTTGATTTCTCTGTCCATCTCTCCCTCTTCCCTCTCTGTCCAACTTCCCCTCTCCCCTATCTCAGTACATTTCATCCTCCTCTCTCTCAGCCCATCCCCTCCCCCTCTCTGTCCGTCTCTTCCTCTTTGATTTCTCTGACCATCTCCTCCTCTCCCATCTCTGTACAACTCCTCATCACCCCTTTCTCAATTCATTTCCTTCTCGTCTCTCTCTGTCCACCTACTGCCCCCCCTCTCTCTCTGTCCATCTCCTCCTCTTTGATTTTTCTGTCCATCTCCCCCTCTCCCCTTTCTGTCCAACTCCTCCTCTCCCCTTTCTCAATTCATCTCCTCCTCCCCCCTCTCTGTCCATCTCCTCCTCCCTCTGTCTGTATTCATCTCCTCCTTCTCCCACGCTGTCAGTCCATCTCCTCCTCACATCTTCTATTTCCAAGTTACCACGCTACCCCAATAGGAATCTGCTGGTACTTAGCCCCACAGTTTTTCTTTTCAGATCGCAACTAGTATGTGCACCAAATTTGGTTGAAATCATTCCAGTGTTTTAAGATGAGTTTTTTACGCATGGCTTTGCCTGTGTACGAACATGTCAAATGTATTTCACATATATTGAAAATATTTCAAACTCATTTGTATACATATTTCATCTGTATATGTAGCGAATTTCACTCTGCAGTTTCATTTGCAATGAGCTGAAAGTTTATGATCTCATATCTCCTGAACTATATGTTCTACAGTGATATAATTTATCCGGTATATCCGGTGGTATACGTCGCTAGTGTCTGCGAAATATACTGTGAATAGAGTTAGTAGTAAGGAAGTAATAAATTAAAATGTCATGCGTGATGCGGCAGTTTTTCACATCTCTCAGTGTTCATGTCGTCATATCCACTGAATTATGTGTTGTATCATGATATAATTTTGCTGCTACATTCAGTGGTATATGTGAATACTGTCTGCAAAATGTTTTGTGAATGCAATTAGTAGTAAAGAAGTAATCAATTAGAAACTCACGTTTTTTGCGGCACTTTTATTGCATGAGCAGCGAAAATGTAGTAAGCGACAAACTTTTTTTCCTTTCATCATTTGGTGCGGGTTTTCAGCGACAAAAAGTTTCGTATAGGTTTGAAATTGTGGCCGGCCGCTGGTGGCCGAGCGGTTCTGGCGCTACAGTCTGGAACCGCGCGACCGCTACGGTCGCAGGTTCGAATCCTGCCTCGGGCATGGATGTGTGTGTTGTCCTTAGGTTAGTTAGGTTTAAGTAGTTCTAAGTTCTAGGGGACTTATGACCTCAGCAGTTGAGTCCCATAGTGCTCAGAGCCATTTGAACCATTTTTTTGAAATTGTGTGTGAAGTTTGTTGAAAGCCCCTAAATTATCTCATTCTCAAATATTGAATTAATGAAGTCTGGTTAGTCAAGCGTCACGTGTTATACTGTTTTTTACCACCACCTCCACCCCTCTTTGACAAGTAGGTGGTTCTTATCCCCACAGCGATTCCTTCCAGACAGTAAGTGATATATTTACCAAATTTGGTTGAAATCGGTCCCGTGGTTTAGGAGGAGATCTGTAGCATATATAAATATATGTATGTCCATTTTTACAATATTTGTGGATTCTAAACTTTGAAATGTAGCGCTTGTAAAATTATATCTCCTATTGCACAATTACTTAACTGAAAACAATTCAGTTTCGTAACACTGAAGGCACGACAAGACTCCTATGAACATAGTGCCATTAGTGGTTAAATTATTTAAAATTTGCAGTATGTTTACGAATGGCATTTTACAGGTTGATGTTAAATTACATTTTTAATTTTCATGCGGTACTCTCATCCAGTTGACCTCGTCACAGAAAGTGTCCCGTTAGCGCAATCTGCAGTTTGTCGTGAAAAACTTCTCTTCACTGAAGACAAGGGACATTTTATAAAACATTGTCAGCAATTTTGGCTCGAAATATAGCGGAAGTATAAATCTGCCTTTCCTTCCAGGAAACGACTTTGTGACTTTTATGGACCGACCCAGAAGCGAGTGCTTTATTTCGTGTCTGGAATTTACTCACGCTTTTACTACTGCGTCATCAGAGAGGGAGCTCTTGTACGAATCTGTGGCTTACTGTGCAATATTACATCACGCAAAAGTCAATTTCTTTCGTTTGACGTTGCGGAATCTGCTTTGTTTATTCGGTGAGCAAGAGAGGGCAATAACAGAGCAGAGGTTTTGTAGTTACGAAGTGACGAAGTCGGTAATCGATTCATCTTAAATCAGGCGTTGTAATGAGTCCGTCGTAAACACAGCGTGCTACCCTTTCTACGAAAATATCCTTGCTCCCTTTCTTCTTCCCTTAATTTCTAATAGCACTGATTTCTGAGAGAACACTTTCACTGGCAAAACAAAGTTATTGGTAGTATGTAGTACGTAATGTGCACCCTAAAATAGCGATTCAGGTATTGTTGCTCTCAGCTTGTACCAGACTATTCTGAACCCAGAGTGACACTCATGTGATAGTGAACGTTTAAATAAGACAGGTGCGATGTAAATCACATTTGCAAATCTAGGAATTCTAGACTACAACCGACGATGGAACTCTCATAAATGTCTTTGACATAATATTCTGCTAACAGATACTAAATTTATTAAAGGACAACTTCTATACACCATGAGCTGCACAGAAATGCCTATTTGCCAAAATCGGTTTACGGGTTTACAACCCATCATCAGTGGCATCTGATACATAAGAACAAATAACTGCCGGCCGGTGTGGCCGTGCGGTTAAAGGCGCTTCAGTCTGGAACCGCGTGACCGCTACGGTCGCAGGTTCGAATCCTGCCTCGGGCATGGATGTGTGTGATGTAGTTAGGTTTAATTAGTTCTAAGTTCTAGGCGACTGATGACCTCAGAAGTTAAGTCGCATAGTGCTCAGAGCCATTTTTTGAACAAATAACTGTATTTACATCGATTTCTACAAAATGGTAGCTGTATGCATAGTACCAGTAATTTAAGTGTACTTACATTATGTACCTCTACAATAGTGAAATGTGTGTCAGTTAATGCGATAACATTTGAAATCTGTCCTATAAAATAGTATAGGATTGTCATGTACGTTACTGCTGTAACGTCTTAGGCAGTGACAACTCTTGATAGCGTTTGACGTAGCTCTGATATAGTGTAAACATGGAACTCATCTGTCAAAGAGTCTACATTACCTGTCTTTTGTTATTTCTAAGATCATATTTGTACATATCTGTAACATGCATTCATATATATATACAGGGTGAGTCACGTAAGACATAACACCTCTTTTATTTCGTGAACGGTTACACATATCGAAACGCGGTTTTCGGCAAATGTTAGAGCGTCGAGAGGCACGTATGTTTTTGTTTGGTTAATGTTTCTTTTCGCACTGGTATCAACGGGGATATTAAAGCAAGTACGTTTCTTTAAATGGAACCGTATACTTTTTATAACTACAGTCTACAGCTCTTGAAATGACAATTAGAGTGATACAGCGTTTGTTAATGCAGACGTTGAAAATTTCCGTAAAAAATTCTAGAAATGTCCTAGAATGTGAGAACAGGTGGCCCGGAAACGGCATTTGCGATGCAAACACTGCCAAACAGGCGTCTCGAAACAGGCTGGGTAGTTGTATACCGTAAGGTAGGCCTGCGCTACGGGAATAAAGCTTTAATTTCCCTTGAAACAACTTACGCCTTGATGCAGGTTCACCTACGGATGTTGTATTTGGAAATACGACATACGCCAGAATGTAGCTTATCACAAACAGCTTAGGAAACTGTTTCACATTTGTGTATCCTCCCAGATTTACGTGAGCTGAAACAGAGAAATCAACCGTTCATTCTTCAAAAATAATGAGGTCTTATACGCTGCAAAAAGCAGTTATTATATTAAATATCTAAATGTTAGCAGGCAGATTTGACCTATCTATTCCCTGAAGTGGCTGAGCGCATCTTAGAGATAAAATACATACTATCGGACAACTGTTTCTATCTATACTGTTCTAAATTATATCAAAAGGGATACATTCGTTGAACTTAACATTTTATTAAAAATAGTTTGGTGACCACCTCTACACCGCAAAATAAATATTCCTAATAACGAAAAGTCGTTTTTGCTGAACTTAAGCGCATAATGGAAGCTACGTGCAGTACGCGCTGTCAAGTTATTTGACATTGGAATGCAATTTCGAACACACGTAAATGAAAAACAATTTAGTAAAAATGATTTGGCAACCACAAGATTCACATAGCATAAATTTTGTATTAAAAAAAAAAATTATCCTTTATTTAAGCATGTGTTCAATCTATTGACCATGGACTGAAAGGCACATATGCAATCTCCGCTCGAAGGAACGAAGAACAGGTGTAATTACAATAGATTATATGATAGAGGATGCAAACGGTTCAAATGGCTCTGAGCACTGTGGGACTTAATTTCTGAGGTCATCAGTCCCCTAGAACTTAGAACTACTTAAACCTAACTAACCTAAGGAAATCACACACAGCCATGCCCGAGGCAGGATTCGAACCTGCGACAGCAGCCGTCACGCGGTTCCAGACTATAGCGCCTAGAACCGCTCGGCCACTCCGGCCGGCATAGAGGATGCACTGGCGATTCAACAACTCATATTGTCCAGCGCAGTTGCAGCTTCGTCGTAGACTGCATCTTTCAGTGTTCCCCAAAGAAAGAAATGAAGTCATATCGGGGGACATCGCAGGCCATTTCACAGCAGAATCTAGTCCTATCCAGGAAAGTTCTCATTCAGTATCTGTGTTGCAATACGCGACGAGTGAGCTGGACAACCGTCGTGTTGCAACCACACACACTGCCGAATATCCAGTAGTACTTCTCTTCTCGAAGAACCGTCAGAATTATCGTCAGAAAGTGTGCGTACGAATGTCCATGTTGAACGCCTGAGATGAAGTAAGGTCCCAGAATGTAATTTCTTATGATGACGCACCGTACGTTTACACTCCACGGCACTTGAGTTGCACCTGACGAAGCCTGCGTGGATTTTCGGCTAACCAGTAGTGCGCGTTATATAAATTTACATTAGCGTAGTTAGTAAACGTTGCTTCATCGGTAAGGAGCACACGTTGGGAAAACGTTGGGTCGTTTCAGTTGCTGAAGGGCAAACCGACAAAATTCTGTACGACATTCGAAATCATGTTAGTCGAGTGCCTCATGTAGTGACAGATGATAGGGATGGAAGTTCTGTCGATGCTGATTCCATTTCCCCTGGCAATATGTCTCGTACCTCTGTGCGAATTCATTAGCATCGTAGCCAGAACTGCTTGTTTGTGTTCTCTGTCAGTTGAAATCTTCTTTGTTGACCCCTTTTTGACGTTCAAGCACTCTGCCCCCCCCCCCCCCTCCCCCCTAGCGTCTTAATAATTTGTGCAATTTCCTGGCGCGCCGAATATTGGCGACCCGGATAGATAGCCCTATATCGCTGTACTGTTTTTACGGCATTTCTTTTACATTCACCACATAAAATTAGAATATCCAACTCCTCCTCATTGGTGTACGTATTTGCACGCAACGAATGTTGAACCAGAAATGAGAGGCCTGCAGTGCAGACAAGTAAACAGGCAAATGAGTTGACATTCTGATACAGCGTAGCACGAAAGCTCTGTTTGGCGGTGTTTGCAGCGCTAATGCCGATTCCGGCCACCGTGCTCTCACATTCTAGGATGTTTCTCGATTTTATTACGACAGGTTTCAACGTCAACATTTAATAAACGCTATATCGCTCTAATTGTCTTCTCCGGAGCTATCGAATGTGGTTATAAAAAGTACACGGTTCTATTAAAAAACGTACTTGCTTCAGCCGGCCGCGGTGGTCTAGCGGTTCTAGGCGCTCAGTCCGGAACCGCGCGACTGCTACGGTCGCAGGTTCGAATCCTGCCTCGTGCATGGATGTGTGTGATGTCCTTAGGTTAGTTAGGTTTAAGTAGTTCTAAGTTCTAGGGGACTGATGACCACAGATGTTAAGTCCCATAGTGCTCAGAGCCATTTGAACCATTTTTTGTACTTGCTTCAATATCTCCGTAGAAACCACGTTAAAAACATTAACCAAACAAAAACACACGTGGCCCTCGAAGCTCTAAAATTTGCCGGAAACAACGTATCGTTATGTGTACCCGTTCACGAAAAAATGGTTCAAATGGCTCTGAGCACTATGGGACTTAACATTTGTGGTCATCAGTCCCCTAGAACTTAGAACTACTTAAACCTAACTAACCTAAGGACATCACACACATCCATGCCCGAGGCAGGATTCGAACCTGCGACCGTAGCGGTCACGCGGTTCCAGACTGAAGCACCTAGAACCGCACGGCCACAACGGCCGGCCCCCGTTTACAAAATAAAAGGGATATTACGCCTTACGTGACTCACCAACGAAAGATAGCTAATGTAGACTCCTTGACGTGTTAGTTCCATGTTTACGCTATGTACAGTCGTGTCAAAAATTATCAAGAATTGTCACTGCCTAAGAAGTGGCAGCAGTAACATACTTGACAACCTGCATACTACGTTATAGGACAGATTTCGGACGCTATCTATCAACTGACGCACAAGTCGTTGCTGCAGAGGTGCATGATATAAGTAGACTTACATTACTTATACTATATATCCAGTTATCATTTTGTAGAAATCTGTGTACATACAGCTATTTCTTCCTCTGTATCATATGCTACTGATAACGTATTATAATCCTGAAAAGCGGTTTTGTCAAATAGAAATTTGTAGAGCAGCTCATGGTGTATAGAAGATTAGATTAGATTAGATTCACTTTCATTCCAATTGATCCGTAGTGAGGAGGTCCTCCAGGATGTAGAACATGTCAGAAAAACAACAATACATGAAAAATATATACAACTCAAACAAATAACCTAACATACCATTCCACAGGTTCCAAGTGGAATGATCGTCATTTTTTAATGAACACTATATGAAAGAATCATTTTACAAATACTAATGCACTGAATTTAAAATAAGAAAAGTTTTTTCTTAATTTATTTATAAGGTGTATTTATAAGGTATAAACGTGTAATACAACTACTATAATACTTATTTACAATGAACACATTACCGCACTGAAATGGTGCAGAAGTTAGATTGAACTTACACACACACACACACACACACACACACACACACACACACACACACACACATACGTACACACGTACACACTTATTTACAATGAACACATTACTGCACTGAAATTGTACAGAAGATACACAAATCAATTCGTTCTACTGAGAAATTCATCAATGTAAGAAATTCATCAATGAAAATGTTGTTCAACAAATATCTGAAATCGGCTGAGCGCCGAGCATTTAAGATTTATACACTAAATCACCCAATGTCTTCAGGATTCTGTCTTTGGCACGAATACGCAATTTTCTCAAGAGACTTTTAACAACAAATCGTAGTTTCGTACTTTAGCAAGTCCATTAAGGGGTAAACCGATTTGCTGTTGTTCCACGACTCCCTTTCTGTCAAAGCCCTATGACACTCGCCTGGCCTCTCAATTATATGTAGGAAACGGCGTGCCTTGATGACGACGCCACTGCGTGTACCAGTCGTCAGGCGGAGCTGCGGCAGCGGACGTCCTTAACACCTCGTGTGCGCGCGCCGACTTCCTTATTGCATGTGGAACGCAGGTGACAGGCTGTCCTCACTTTGCAGCTCGATTAATGGCCTCGGCCAGGCGGTCCGTGAGCAGTAGTCTGTTTGTGGCAGGAAGACGCGGCGCGCGGCCGCTGCCCGCTGCCCGCTGCCCGCTGCGTGCTACACGCATACTGACGTCACTTGCGGCTGGTCAGGTTTCGCGTGACAGAAAGAGAACATCTCTCTCTCTCCCTCTCTCTCTCTTTCTCTACCTCACGTCGAGCATGAGGCACCATTTCATCCTCGACTTTTATAGATAATACTTCAATAGACACCTCCCTCCCTCCTCTCTCTCTCTCTCTCTCTCTCTCTCTCTCGGTAACTACATATCTTGCTTATATTTACGCTATGTCACGTATGAAAGTATCTTGATTTGCCAATTCATACATTTTTATCATCTATATCTTCTATATACAGCCTTCATTTCATCAAAATTGGATTACAAAAAAATCATAAAAGTCTTGGGAACTTGCTGAGCTTAGTACTCCGGATGTTTACCTCAGTGAAAGAATAATCACGGCGTAGTACAGCAAAGACCCGATAGATATCGCTGTTAGTTTCATAGTACCCAAAACAACCAGTAGATGGCTCTGTCAGTTTTTTTTTTTTTTTTATCTCAGTGACAGAAGTATTTTCAGAAGTTTACGTCCGAGACAGAACTAAGCGCCGCAATATTATCTTTACAAATACAAACTAACAATTAATTTTCTTGGCTAGGATATACTGTGTAATAATTTCGCTTTTGTGTATTAAAAACTTAACGAAATTGCTTTGCTTCTTTCTATAGGTTTTATTTGTATTTGAATTCTTGGATAGGAGAAAAGTATGCTTTCTGATTTGGGTGCCTACTTATTACATTTTGATTTCGTTTTGTTTACAAATAAGAATGCATAGAAAACGGTCGAGTCTTTCTCAGTACACTAGAACAGCTGTAAGGCCGAGGATTATATGGCGTCAAGAATCAAATGAATATCGTGAGGTGGGACTTGCTGCAGCACGAGAACATCAAGCTTAACTCTTTCTTTAGGAAATTCTTCCGAAAGTGGGGTGCGACGTAACTCAGATTGAGAGAGTCATGCATTATATCGCTCCTTACTCCGTATTACGAGGCGCATTCAAGTTCTAAGGCCTCTGATTTTTTTTCTCTGGACTGGAAAGAGATAGAAATATGCGCATTGTTTTAATATGAGGCCGCATTCATTGTCAATATGTCCCAGAGATGGCAGCACCGTACGACAGATGGAATTTTACCGCCAGCGGCGAGAATGAGAACTGTTTTAAATACTTAAAATGGCGACGTTTTCCTTACTTGAACAGCGTGCAGTTATTCGTTTTCTGAATTTGCGTGGTGTGAAACCAATTGAAATTCATTGACAGTTGGTAATGGAGTTATGGATGTGTCGAAAGTGCGTTTGTGGGTGCGACAGTTTAATGAAGGCAGAACATCGTGTGACAACAAACCGAAACAACCTCGGGCTCACACAAGCCGGTCTGACAACATGATCGAGAAAGTGGAGAGAATTGTTTTGGGGGATCGCCGAATGACTGTTGAACAGATCGCCTCCAGAGTTGGCATTTCTGTGGGTTCTGTGCACACAATCCTGCATGACGACCTGAAAATGCGAAAAGTGTCATCTAGGTGGGTGCCACGAATGCTGACGGACGACCACGTGGCTGCCCGTGTGGCATGTTACCAAGCAATGTTGATGCACAACGACAGCATGAATGGGACTTTCTTTTCGTCGGTTGTGACAATGGATGAGACGTGGATGCCATTTTTCAATCCAGAAACAAAGCGCCAGTCAGCTCAATGGAAGCACACAGATTCAACGCCACCAAAAAAATTTCGGGTAACCGCCACTGCTAAAAAAATGATGGTGTCCATGTTCTGGGACAGCGAGGGCGTAATCCTTACCCATTGCGTTTCAAAGGGCACTATGGTAACAGGTGCATCCTACGAAAATGTTTTGAAGAACAAATTCCTTCCTGCACTGCAACAAAAACGTCCGGGAAGGGCTGCGCATGTGCTGTTTCACCAAGACAACGCACCCGCACATCGAGCTAACGTTACGCAACAGTTTCTTCGTGATAACAACTTTGAAGTGATTCCTCATGCTCCCTACTCACCTGACCTGGCTCCTAGTGACTTTTGGCTTTTTCCAACAATGAAAGACACTCTCCGCGGCCGCACATTCACCAGCCGTGCTGCTATTGCCTCAGCGATTTTCCAGTGGTCAAAACAGACTCCTAAAGAAGCCTTCGCCGCTGCCATGGAATCTTGGCGTCAGCGTTGTGAAAAATGTGTACGTCTGCAGGGCGATTACGTCGAGAAGTAACGCCAGATTCATCGATTTCGGGTGAGTAGTTAATTAGAAAAAAAATCGGAGGCCTTAGAACTTGAATGCACCTCGTATAAACATGTCATCCGGCGACAGAATTTTAGTGGTACTCGTGCGAAGCCAAGGCAGGTCGTTAGTAGTAAATACGGTTCAAACAATATCACAAATGAGACGATATTTGCACATGTGTCAGGCACAACTGATTTGTGGCGTACTATAAAGTACATCTACGGTTATAGTTCTATAAGCAACGAATTCAGTTCCCAATTCACATATTGTTTTCCTGTTAGGATACATTCCCTTGTTATCGGTTAATGTACATCAGAAAGACAATAACGACTGAAACGGTCGCTTAGTATTTAGTACCGCTGTCTTTTGAACTAAAGACTGCTAAGGACGCCTAACGTGAAGTTTTCCGCAACTAGAAATCCTAGCCTGTGTCCACTAATCTACCTGTTAGGAAAAGAGAAACTGCTTCAGTAGTTCAGCAGTGACCCAAACAAGTAATCTGCCGAACTGGAGTAAAATCGAAAGGCTCAGCCCCCCGCTGTGAGCCATAAAAAGCTTTTTACAACGTCGACATCAATTAGAGGCTGAACATTTTTGCTTTCGCTGTTGGTCAGGGATAGGTCGAGATAAGGAGCCATTAGGCCATTAGAGTGTCATCACAGTATTCGCGTAAAGCATTTCAAGAAAACCACAGGAACTCTAACTGAGAAATGCCGCACTGAGATCTGAACACCCCCCCACCCCCTCTTTCCCATGAGGTGCTTTTATATCGGATACTGAGTGTTCAAATTTCTCCTGAGGAGCACTGTAAATCAGAAAATTGGCCTTCCAGCGGAGGATGGAACTGGAGTATCTTTTTGAAAAGAACCTGGAAACATATATTTCACCCCCATATAGATACTGCGCATTGTATTTCGCTTACGGAAAAATGCCTTTCAGGGATGGATTACTTGTTTGCTTCCTGTGTACACTTGGTTTTTTTCTGCATGCAACTAATTAATGGCAAAAAACTCATCGTAAAGAGTTAATCTGGATTCCACACGATTTGTCCGTGTTAAAGCTACACCTTTGTGGTTTGATAAAACTAAATGAGGAGAAGTATCCAACAAAAAGAAGTGACGTGCAGAAGTCTTAATATTTTTACATAAGAAATGATTTTCCCTCGAATAAGATCTGGTTGTCGACTGACGACGCTAGTATCACAGTTAAAACATCGGTTACTGACACTAACAATAACAACAAATACAGAACGCGAAGAAAGAAGTAATTTTGCAGGAAATCCCTACTGTGTTAGATATCGTGTCTCCAGCATTTGATTCTTCCCTGCCAGCAGGGCAATTGTCCGCAGTTCAGGATTACGGCAGTAATCTGCTAGACACCAGTCCGAACACAATTAAGCTAACAGGAGAAGCCAGATAAACAGAGGATTTCATGCTGGCTAGCGGGAGATTAAGTCCCCCTTCCTTCTCACAATAGCTTGTGTATTCCGACAGAGACGAGGTGTTTCGGTGGTAAACATACATGTTCCAAGTCATTATTTGTAACTACATAACAAAAAAACAGAAAAATACATTTTGTATTCTTCATTGTTGCAGTACATTGCGATACCAGGTTTACAACGCCACAAGACTGAACAAAAGCACTGTTGGTACCTCTACTGTGCAAATGTTTATACATTCTCACATTTTGCGTATGTCACGAAGGTTCTTAACTTCGATTTTAATGGACAGTTAAACATCACCCGGCTAGCACATTGATTCATTCAGGCCCATCCTCAAAGAAACGAATCGTCAACAAGGACTGAAAGAAAAAAAACGTTTGTAGCATAGCTCGCAGTCGATTTGGAGGCCATAGTAATGGCTTACCGGTTCCTAAATATCCGAGCGGCTGAATGGGGGGGGATTTGGAAATTTGTGGTAAGGTCTTATGGGACCAAACTGCTGAAGTCGTCGGTCCCTAAGCTTACATACTACTTAAACTAACTTACGCTACGGACAGCACACACACCAATACGCGAGGTAGGGGGGGGGGGGGGGGGGCGAACCGTAATAAGACGCCTGAGACCGCGCGGCGGGGATGGGGGTCAGGGAATTTGAAAGTACGCAAAAGGCGTACAGCATGCATGGATGCATGGATATTTCGGTGAAACGACCAAAGTGCCTATGAGTAACGCTATTTACAAGGGCGTACTCAAAAGTAATGGCTCTTAATATTTTATTCTGTTCTCAATGTCGGTTGAGGTATTACATGTCACGCATATTATTCGGTCGATTTCCCTCTTCGCTGAAGCACGTTGCAACCCTCTGCCGCTAGGGGCTCCGAATTGTAGCGCGTAACATGGCGGTGTGTAACGTAACTATGTTGGTGCATGAGAAATAGCGTGTTGTAATCAAGTTTCTAAGCGCAGAAATCGTACCTTCAATTAAAATCCATAGAAGAACGAAAGCTTTGTACGGTGATAATTGTATCGACATTAGTAATGTACGAAGTTGGGTTGTTTGTGCTCGTAACGGAGGAAACGTTGGTGCTTACCTCAACATGTGTGACAGTGTTCAGAGTGAACTACTGTGTACGGGCTGATGAACTCACCAGAGAAAATTGTCGCATAAAACAGACACAGCTCTCAGGTAAGTGTGGCCTATCACGAGTGTACAGGACATCATTGCAGAACTGCGGTACAGGAAACTGTATGCACGGCGTGTCGAATACTCATTCCTGACACGAAACTGAGAGGACTGGTCATGTGTCAATCATTTCTTTTGGGTTTTGAGCGTTAGGGTGATGGTTCCTTAATAACATTGAGACAAGTGATGAAAGTTGGGTTCACCACTTTGACCTCGATGAAAACAGAGCAACAATAAAGTTCGGCCACATAGGATTACCCACACCAAAAAACTTCAAGACCATGAAATTCATGCTTAATGTTCTGAGATGTTCATGGTGTGGTACATTTGGAAGTCATGTCTAAAGGTACCACCATACACTTTGAAAGGCACTGGGTGACCCACAGAAAACTGAAAGCAGGAATTCGATGAGTTCGTCCGCACATAGAGCACTCTCTCCTTCAGCATAACAGACCACACACCAGGGCAGCGAAAGCTGCAAAAAGTGGTTCAAATGGCTCTAAGCACTATGGGACTTAATATCTGAGGTCATCAGTCCCCTAGACTTAGAACTACTTAAACCTAACTAAGCTAAGGACATCACATACTTGGGTGGCCGAGCGGTTCTAGGTGCTACAGTCTGGAACCCGCAACCGCTACGGTCGCAAGTTCGAATCCTGCCTCGGGCATGGATGTGTGTGATGTTCTTAGGTTAGCTAGGTTTAAGTAGTTCTAAGTTCTAGGGGACTGAAGACCTCAGAAGTTAAGTCCCATAGTGCTCAGAGCCACTTGAACCATTTTTGAATATCACATACATCCATGCCCGAGGCAAGATTCGAACCTGCGACCTTAGCAGCATTGCGGTTTCAGTCTGAAACGCCTAGAACCGCTCGAGCACAGCAGCCGGCGAATTCTCCAAAAGTTCGACGCTTTTGTTTCACTGTCATCGGTCAGTCCCGGCTTGGCCCCATCCGATTTTCATCTGCTTCCAAAACCCTAAAGAACACCTTCGAGGACTTCACTTTGATAGTGATGTCTATGCAAGCAAAGGTAAGGTTGTGGCTCCGTCAAAAAAGTCAAACATTCTACAGTGGCGGTATCAACAAACTGATCTCTCGTTAGGAGACGTGTGTTCGTCGTCAGGGTGACTACGTTGGGAAATTAGTATGTAGAAATGAATTGGCCGCGCGGGATAGCCGCGCGGTCGAGGGCGCGTTGCCACTGTTCGTGTGGCTCCCTGCGTAGTAGATTCGAGTCCTCCCTCGGGAATGGGTGTGTGTGTTGTCCCTAGCGTAAGTCAGTTTAAATTAGGTTCATAAGCCTAGGCACTGATGACCTCAGCAGTTTGGTCCCATAGGAATTTACCACAAATTAAAAAAAAAATCATTTACGTGTTGGAATTAGACTACCCTGTCGAGACTGCGGTTTATTGTTCCGCTACAGTGCTGCTAGATTTTCTCAGCATTCCACGATCGTCGTGCAATTATGGAGTCAGCGGATCCAGGAGGATCTTAACCGCCCCACCTGATTAGCGCCCGAAAGGACAAACATCCCTTATGCGTGCCGAATCTTATACCCACGGTACATACGTTGTGGACTTGTTGGCAGCAGTCTTTCTACTGGACGGTGCAACGTCGTCAGGTTCAGATGGCTCTGAGCACTATGGGACTTAACAGCAGAGGTCATCAGTCCCCTAGAACTTAGAACTACTTGAACCTAACTAACCTAAGGACATCACACACATCCATGCCCGAGGCAGGATTCGAACCTGCGACCGTAGCAGTCGCGCGGTTCCAGACTGAAGCGCCTAGAACCGCTCGGCCACTCCGGCCGTCCAACGTCGTCAGGGGCACGACCGGGGCCCACGAGATATACGGGCCGTGCAACGAACTTGTGACGTCACACTAGTCGGCTTGTCTGCTACACTTCGCGAACGCTCGGCTCGGTGCAGGGCCGATGAAGCATGTCGAGAGATCCACACGTCACCCCTCATCACCCACTACGAATGCTGAGCTCTCACTTTCAGATGAAGCACAGTGGAATGATGTACCTGTATCTGCATCCAAGTTCAGTTCGACTCGATACCCAGCTGGGTTAAAGACATTGTTACTGCCAGAAATCACAAATCTGTTTACTAAAGTTTGCACCCTCTACATCTCAAAATAACCAACATATCTAATCATGTTGTCTTCCGGGTTTATACGAGGGTTATTCGGAAAGTAAGAAACCATCGATCGCGAAATGGAAACCACAGTGAAAATCCGATGACGTTTTGCGCAGGTGTGTTAGGCAGTGTCTCTAGTATGCCCGTCGATCGCATTACGTCGTTCTTTTTCGTTCTGAGCACACAGGGAGCACATAAAGGTGCCTGGAACAATAGTCTCTCCCACCAAGTACGAGGGCCTGGTGGGAAATTTCGCCTGCAGCTATGCAGTCAACATTACATAACTGTCGTGCGTTTTCTTATTCAAGACCATTCGCAGCCGCATTCTGCAGGGGCAATGAAGATGCTCCTGCATCGTTTTCAATTGGAAATGTTTGATTACCCACAATACAGTCCGTAATTATCTCCCTCTGAATTTCATCTCTGCTCACATGAAACGCTGGCCTGAAGACAACATTTTGGCACAGACGAGCTGTAGGCCAGCGTAGAGAATTGGCGGAAAGCACTGGCGGCTGCCTTGTATAACGAGGGTATTGGAAAATTTCTTACAACGCTGCGACAAACTTCTAAGTCGGATCGACGACTATGAAGTAGCTGGATGTTGTAGCTAACTGTTGCGAATAAAACAGTTTTGATTTTCTCTATGGTTTCCATTTCGCGACCTATCGTTCCTTACTTTACGAATAGCTCTCCTAGTAAACGTACAATCATTAAAATGAAGTATTTTTTTATCCATCCAGGTGTTGAAATTTTAATGGCCGGTAGTGTACACTCTAAGACATATAAACGGCCTGGAATCTCACTGACTGGAGTAGAATTGTCTACAATGATGAGTCCCGCATCGTACTGAGCCTCGTAGACGTGTCAGGAGACGTGCTGGGATACCAACCTGTGACCCGCCGTACTGCCCGACAACCAGGAGTGATGATTTCGGTGCAATTTCTCTCATAACAGGACCCCTTTGGTTGGCACCTGCGGCACCCTTACAGTACAACGGTACGTCGACGATATTTTGTATCACATTTTGTTGCCCTTCATGACAAGTCGTCTTGGACTTACATTTCAGCAAGATAATGCCTACCCGCAAACGGAGAGGATTTGTACTGTTTGTCTTCGCTCTTGCAACCTTAGCTTGGCCATCAAGGCCACCGGATCTCTCCTCATTGTAGGACGTTTGGAGCATTATGGGCAGGGCCCTTCAACCAGGCCGGCCGAAGTGGCCGTGCGGTTAAAGGCGCTGCAGTCTGGAACCGCAAGACCGCTACGGTCGCAGGTTCGAATCCTGCCTCGGGCATGGATGTTTGTGATGTCCTTAGGTTAGTTAGGTTTAACTAGTTCTAAGTTCTAGGGGACTAATGACCTCAGCAGTTGAGTCCCATAGTGCTCAGAGCCATTTGAACCTTCAACCAGACGGTCGAACTCATCTAATGGACAGAATTTCGACCTCGGGGAAGATCAGTTTGGATTCCGTAGAAATGTTGGAACACGTGAGGCAATACTGACCTTACGACTTATCTTAGAAGAAAGATTAAGGAAAGGCAAACCTACGTTTCTAGCATTTGTAGATTTAGAGAAAGCTTTTTACAATGTTGACTGGAATACTCTCTTTCAAATTCTAAAGGTGGCAAGGGTAAAATACAGGGAGCGAAAGGCTATTTACAATTTGTACATAAACCAGATGGCAGTTATAAGAGTCGAGGGGCATGAAAGGGAAGCAGTGGTTGGGAAAGGAGTGAGACAGGGTTGTAGCCTCTTCCCGATGTTATTCAATCTGTATATTGAGCAAGCAGTAAAGGAAACAAAAGAAAAACTCGGAGTAGGTATTAGAATCCATGGAGAAGAAATAAAAACTATGAGGCTCGCCGATGACGTAATTCTGTCAGAGACAGCAAAGGATTTGGAAGAGCAGTTGAACAGAATGGACAGTGTCTTGAAAGGAGGAAATAAGATGAACATCAACAACAGCAAAACGAAGATAATGGAATGTAGTCCAATTAAGTCGGGCGATGCTGAGGGAATTAGATTAGGAATGAGACACTTAAAGTAGTAAAGGAGTTTTGCTATTTGGGGAGTAAAATAACTGATGATGGTCGAAGTAGAGAGGATATAAAATGTAGACTGGCAATGGCAAGGAAAGCGTTTCTGAAGAAGAGAAATTTGTTAACATTGAGTATAGATTTAAGTGTCAGGAAGTCGTTTCAGAAAGTATTTGTATGGAGTGTAGCCATGTATGGAAGTGAAACATGGACGATAACTAGTTTGGACAAGAAGAGAATAGAAGCTTTCGAAATGTGGTGCTACAGAAGAATGCTGAAGATTAGATGGGTAGATCACGTAACTAATGAGGAGGTATTGAATAGGATTGGGGAGAAGAGAAGTTTGTGGCACAACTTGACTAGAAGAAGGGATCGCTTGGTAGGACATGTTCTGAGGCATCAAGGGTTTACCAGTTTAGTATTGGAGGGCAGCGTGGAGGCTAACAATCGTAGAGGGAGACCAAGAGGTGAATACACTAAGTAGATTCAGAGGGATGTATGTTGCAGTAAGTACTAGGAGATGAAGAAGCTTTCACAGGATAGAGTTGCATGGAGAGCTGCATCAAACCAGTCTTAGGACTGAAGACCACAACAACAACAACAACAACAACATCCCTCAGGAGGACAGCCAACAATTCTACCTGTGAATGCCAAGCCGAATAACTGCTAGCATACGACGAGAGGCGGACCAACGAGTTATTGACGTGCTCAGTTCGTGAAGCTCTTTCTCTTGAATAAATCTTCCTTTTATTTTTTTTATTTTTTTAAATTGCAATCATATGTTTTGCTGTACATATACGTCTGTTGATTTTCGTCCCATTCCATATTGCGCCATATTGCTCGGTACGAAGACTCGTTGATGTGCTGTGGAACTGAAATGTCTTTCTCTCGATAAAAACGAACTCTTACACCACCTTCGTACTGATTTGTTTAGGGAAACGCCCAAAGACAGGACGCTTCGAGAGGAAACTGAATTCCCTTTCTGCCGGGCGTAAATCTAGTCCCTTACGAGCGGCCCTCATAGCTCGTTACGTCTCAGTGTCCTCCCCTAATTAACGATTAAATGTTACGGCTACAGCCGTGCATGCAGTCCGCCGGGTGTCAGCATTCGAAATGAAGACCGCGAGCGAGGCAGTTTTACGCGGGCCGGCCGCGCGCGGTGTGGGACGGCAGCGCGTGGGCCGCCCTTGATGCTCATATAGCACCTTGTCCAAAAACAAACGACGACATAATCTCTGGCCGCAGTCGCAGCCAGCGAGCAGCGCCGCGCCGCGCCGCCGGTAGCGGGCAGCGCAGACAGCGCCGCAGCGGCCGGCCTAATGAATGGCAAGCCGGGCGCTATCAGATGAGACACAGGTTTCACATTAGTTGCGGACGCGCGGGTGTCGGCCGACACGCCTGCTTATCGCGGCCCAAACATTCACCTTCGATTTGAACAGAAATAAATGGTGGTAGCAACCGATATCGGTTCCGGGGAAGTGGGAGGATAGTCGCGCTCGCCACCAAAAAGAAACGAACGCTCTTGAAAGGTGGAAAAAGTAATAAAAACAGGGGCGGAGAGACAACGGAGAGAAAAAAAAAAGGTGAGGCGACAAAAGGAAGAGAATCGGAGACGGAGGTGGCGATAAAACTTTTAATGGGTTTTTAAGTGATGGAGCATTTTAAATCTGTTTTCCAATTAAGGCGAAAGGTTTCGAAATGGGGAACTCTAGTAGCCCGAGGTCAGTATTTATGTACGGGACACTTGTCTCTTTCTGATGGAAATGGCTAATTAATTCCTCGTACGCGGGCGGGAGCTCGCAGGCGTGCTTGGACGCTTGCTCGTGTTATCACGACGGTGGCGTGGCCCCTGTTCGCGTTTCTCGTGCCCTCTTCACAGCTCCTACATTACGCTGTCGCTAAGCGACGTATTACACGAATCGGCCCTTTACTATCACCCGAGCTTTGAGCCGTGCAAATCGAGCGAGGTGCATCAACGCTTAAGACACTGCTTTTCTATTCTGGAGGAGCGGGACTCGAAGCCCTTTCTAGTCAGATTAACGCAGATCGTTTCGTGGATTTGCAAAATCACTCTAGCGGAATACGGAGCGCTTTCACAACACCATTTACATGTACATCTGTATACGTACACTCTATCACTGTGGAGAGGGTGGGATAGTATACTTGTCATTGAACCACATGTTAGGCTTTCTTCCAGTCCCAACTGCGTGCAGGGCTCAAGAAAGATGACTGCTTGAATGGCTGAGTGGGCGCTGTAATTAGCCCAGTCTTGACTTCGTCGTCCGTTAGGACATACGTACAGGGCTGAAATATATTTATAGATCCTTAACTTAAAAATGATTCTTGAAAATTTGCAAGTAGCCTTCCACGGTTAACTGGAGTCTACGTTCAAGTGTCCGCCTACGCAGGTTTTTCAGCATTTTCGTGACGCTCTCCCGTGAGTCTAACAAACCTGTGACCATTCGTGCCGCCCTTCTTTGAACAGGTTTAGAATTCCCTGTTAGACAAAGATTCCACACACTTGAGCACTACGTATCCCATTCATCTTAGGGTCAATTCACACTAATGTAAATGTTACAACAACCTACAGAACGTGACGTTAAGCTACAGAGTGTTACAGTTCAATAGAAGTTGTCGTGAAACAATAATTCCACGAACACGCATACTCTGCGCAATTACGAATGTCGTGGAGCTGTTAAATATTCGTGTAAGTAGCACCAAGGGCTTTCGTGCTATACGCTTGAGGTGTTCATTGGCGACTCCGTCCGGTCCTGGGACAGAGTGTAGGCCCACGTTACGAATAATTTTCGGAATTACTGCAGGAGTCGTTGAGAGCGGTGCAGACTGCTGCTTGCTTGGAAGATCGGCCCCGTAGTACCCACATCAAAAGTAGGAAAAGACTTGAACCAACCATCTAGCTACAGGCCAGTTAGTCTCTTATCTACAATGTAAAACATTCTCTAATGACTTCTCCTCTACAGAAATCGAACACTCATCTTAGACCAGGACGTGACAAGGCCAGAACAAATGACCTTGTAGCCGAGACTCTCATCGGAACACCAACTACTGCGAATATCGGAATATATAGCGTATAACATCAATATTTCTAACTACACCGCTGTCATATTTCTGGACGTAGAGAAGGCGTACGACCGCATCTGGCGAGACAAGTTAATTACCAGAGATCACGACCTTAACGTCCTCCCAGACTATTGCGTCAAGATGATACTCAGCTTTCTCCATGATATAACGATAATTGTGAGGACTGGCGGCCAACACTCAAGTCTGGGACAATTCACAGTAGTCATTTCACAGGTTCCGGTACCGTCACGATTGTCATATATGTCAATAATCTCCCAGTCCTACCACAAGTTGTACTAACCCAATTTTCGGACAATACGACTTTATTGGTAAGCAGCAAACGTATCACCACCGTCGTGGGAGATTTCCAGCGCCAGCTGACGTTAACGGAACAACAGGCAGCACAAATCTGCATTAAAATAAACGCCGGAAAGGCGAAAGCTATAATATTAAGCCGTCCGCCCCCGGATCTCCGAGACAGCTTCGTTATCAACTGGCTGAATCGTGTTAAATATCTCGGAATCATTCTAGACAGCAAGCTGCTCTTCAAACCAAATGTCAGGGGCAAGTGGGAGAAACTACTACAACTCTTGCACCAACTCTATGCACTGCTCGCCAGCACGTAACTACACACAAGAACCAGTCTGCGACTGCACTCCTACTACTATATGGGTGTTCAACATGGTGCTCTGTAAACCCCTCAAACTTGAAACCTCTTCAGACTGTCCAGAACAGGTGTTTCCGCATCATTGTCGATGCATGCAGTTGGGCCAGAATCCTAGACCTTCACAGGGAATTCAACATGCCAGCCACAAAGGGACATATCCAAGAAGGCTTCTCGATAAAGTTGAGGAACTTTGCTCCACATCAAGGCACCTCGAATACGCTGGCTCTGTGGTACCTGCACTGCGGCACAGGGTAAAGATACCTCTCGATATCGTGATGGACTCTCAATAAACGGCAGTAAAATAAAGACAAAGAAACCATAATCATAGTAGGGCCTAAGAAACCCTGCGCCCAAGAGGCTACTCAAGAGAAAATGAAGACGACCCTGAATCATTCACCTAGACACCTCAGAAGTCCAGCTACGCAGATGGTAGAAGTTTGGAGAAAATATATAGCCTTGCCGCAGTGGCAACACCGGTTCCCGTCATATCACCGAAGTTAAGCGCTGTCGGGCTTGGCAAACACTTGGAGTGGTGACCGTCCGGTCAACCGAGCGCTGTTGCCAGGCGGGCGCACACAGCCCTTGTGAGGCAAACTGAGGAGCAATTTGACTGAGAAGTAGCGGCTCCGGTCACGAAAACAGACAACGGCCGGGAGAGCGGTGTGCTGACCACACGCCTGTCCATATCCGCGTCCAATGACGCCTATGGGCTGAGGATGACACAGCGGTCAGAAGCGTTAGTGTCTTCCGAGACCTCTGAGCACAAGAAAAGCCTCAGTGTGGTTCTCCATTTGGCCAGCAGGTCGAATAGTGCAATATTCAGATCTGTGGAGCATGCAGATGTGACAATAGACCGATGTTGTACTGCATGGGAACACGGGCAAGCACTATCGTGGACAAGCTTCCGGTCGACCACGTCTGATAACCACAAGAGATGTTCGCGCTACAGCGTATCAAGCGCATCATAACTCCATCAAATCTGCACCTTCCACCCGAGAACAAGTGCAGTAATGGACTCGCTGAAATATTCTGTGTCATACCTCACCAGTGGGAATTACTGTACCATGCCTGGGCTACGTTAACACCATAACACAAACGGCTGCGTTTGGGGTTGTGCAGCGAGTGGGAAGCATGAACTGCTGATGAATGGCGTCGCATTGTATTCGGCGACGAATCGCATTTCGGCACTCTTCCGGATGACCATCATCGGCGAATATGGTGGCTACCTGGGGAGTGGTCCCATTCTTACAATGTTTTGGATAGGCACAGCAGTGTTACTCCTGTCGTCATGATGTGTGGAGCCATCGAATATGACTTCGGGTCACGTCTGGTAGTGACTGAGGGAACTCTGACGGACTTCCTGCTTCCTCATGTCTTACCTCTCATACGTCAGTAAAGTGGTGCCATTTTTCAGTAGAACAATGCTCGTCCACAGATGACATTAGTCTCTATGAACTGTTTGTGTGACACTGAGGTACTCCTACGGGCAGCAAGATAACCACATCTGCCTCCGATAGAACATGTGTGGGACCATCTCGGAAGTCAACTCCATCCGAATGCCGGGAACCAGGATATCCAGGACAACATTTGTGGCCCAGCTTGTCTTACGAGAGGATACAACGGCATTATGACACTTATCATCGGGATCAGTGCATTAATACAGAACAGATGCGGTGCATTTTCATTCTGCTACGTGGGCTCGTACTGACAAGTTCTTTCAGTATCTGACTCTATTTTGTAACATCCCATACCGTCTCAACCAGCGAAGTTTCATTTCATTTCCTCCTCCCATTCTGGGATGCTCACATTTTTTCAGTCAGTGTACTGGTGAGCAACAACAGTCGTGTCACATCACCTTGAGGTACGCCGGACGCTACTTTGCTTCGATGGATGTTTCACCATTTAAAGCTAAGTAGTGAGTTCTGTTAACTGGGAGGTCTCTAGTCAAATAGTGTAACACATATAAAAATTTCGCTTGTTAGGCGAATGTGCACAACTGCATCGAAGGCTTCCTGGAAACCAATAAACACAACACCAACCTAAGATTCACTATCTAGTGCCTTCTCGATCTCGTGAACAAACAAAGTCGGGCTTCACACAGTCGATGGTCACGGAAACCCATGTTGATTCCTTCCCAGAAGATGTTCAGCTCCAGGAAAGTCATCACACCCAATCAGCTAATATTCTTCAACATACTTCGTCACTGGTATGAGTTTATAGTTCTAGCCATTCCTATATTTATTATTTTCTGACGACGAACTACATCTCCAGTAATATAGAAGCAACTAAGGAATAACGTAAAACATAAAGGATGACAAATTATTATATTTTATTTATTTTATTTAAGGAAGTGCATATGACCATTCATACAGGCTGGAAAGATCTGCGCCTTTTTCCATACTGGTGGCACCCTTCGTTGTTCAAGCGACCCACCACAGACTGATGTCACAGAAGGAAACAGTTCATCCACATGTTCGATATAGAATCTAGTCGATACCCCACCAAGTCCATCGACCTTTTATCTATCTAATGTATTTTTTTTTTATATGGCGCTCAGTTTTTTCTTCTCCATCTCCCGTTTTTCGCATCTGCGTGACGATCGTACATACGAACTTGCTGGAATAATCTTCTTCAAAATATTGTTCTAAAGATTTCTATCATCAACCCAATTGGACATAATCACGCCAGCACAAGCACTACAATCATACAGCACTATATGTTGTCAGTGAATTGTAGCAACCATGATCTGAGATGATTCCCGTGATCTCGGATTTGTAGGATTCACTCGCGTGAGAAGGCAATTAATTCCACTTTCGTAAGTCTAGCGGCCAGAAAATATTATAGTATTGCGGGTAAGTACGCACAAACCTCTGTAAGTAATTGCCACACTTCTTCCGATGTTGCAGTAATCTCTAGCCAAAGCTCAAATCTGGTTTCGTTTATAACTGGTTTCTTCCATTCAATATTATTTCTCTCCCATGAAAAAGAAGAAAATTTACAGAAATATCACCCCTTGCTCTATAGAAAGTGTCCATTCAGTAAGCTGGCTGCACATTTCATGGACATCAACACTTCGTTGTTTTCTTGTATTGTCCTGCAAACTGTATTCAGGAATCCAAACAATATGGCAAACCTGTCGCTTCAAGAAGAAACAAGTATGTAATATCAAAACTGGGCACGATAAAAGTGTTTTTGTCAAGTTCGAAACTGGGACCCCATGACCGTCGTATCTCAGTTGGTGATCTTAGCTGTAATGGAATGGTTCCACGATTTATTAAAGTTTTCGGATTAATTGGACACTAACAACTTGGAAGCAGATTATAAGATCTCACAACAAAAGATATATTGTCTTCTACCTGATCCAGCAACTCCTTAAGAAAAGTGGGATAGTGACGTGGATGAGGAGGGGAGGGGATGGAAGGGGGGAGGGGGAGAGGAGACCAGGAGACAGAACCCCACCACCATTAATTAACGCCGAGCACACAGACAGAGAACCTTTTAGGCAAACCATCCATACACTATTCGTTCAGATATAAGTCAGAAAATCCCTGTGAGAAGGCGTCCACTTCACTTCACGGACACATTTGTTGTTTAGATACATTATCTGACGCTTCAGATAAAATGCCCATTTCCTCCACCACTACACTACATACAAAATTCATACATTTTCGCTAGCGCACTGATGATTAAATAATCGATTTTCGGAACTTAATAAGCTCTGCCAGAAAGAAGATGAGCGTAGTCCAGAGCCGGCTGGAGTGGCCGAGCGGTTCTAGGCGCTACAGTCTGGAACCTCGAGACCGCTACGGTCGCAGGTTCGAATCCTGCTTCGAGCATGCATGTGTGTGATGTCCTTAGGTTAGTTAGGTTTAAGTAGTTCTAAGTTCTAGGGGACTGATGACCTCAGAAGTTATGTCCCATAGTGCTCAGAGCCATTTGAGCCATTTTTCGTAGTCCAGAGGCATTTTTGTCGCATGGCATAAAGCCATTAGAAGGATGAATGATCATGGTTTAACGTCCCCTAAATGATGAGTTCATTAAAGACAGGAAACATGCGAAAGAAATTGTCCGAACCTATTTTACAAGAAGTCATCTCAGCATTCGCCTTAACAGGTTCAGTGAAAGCGCGGAAAATCTAAATTTTGTTGGCCAGACAGAGATTTGAACGACTTAACTACTGAGCTATCTCAATCGGTTGTTAGGTGTGAGATATTCGAGACTCCTCAGAAGACCACAAGCAAAATTTATTTACAGCAGACTGTCTGTGGTGCGCGTATTGCTCACCTTTACACTTGCATATGGTGAATGAAAGAGCTGCAACAAAGTAGCGAGAGAAATGAGTAAATATACAAAATGTATATGTTTGTAAGAGGAATAAAATATTTAGAAAAATACTCGCAGGCATTAGTAAAAATAAAACACTTCCAAAATGATCATACTGTCATCTCGTATCCACATCACAAGGAGGTTTTAAATGTTCAAATACGTGAATGAGCAAATATTGACACAGACCACTACCTAATCCGAATTAAACTAAATTTAAAATCCCAGAAATTCCCAAGAAAGAAGTAAGCAATTCCTAAATTTGATACTATTAAAGTCCAACCACTGTTAGCAATCGAGCTCGATAAACGCAAACACAAAATTGGAACAATTCAAATACAAGTTCACCAAAACTGCTGAAAACAAAATTCCGTTACAAAGGTGGAAAAACATCCTTTGTGGTATGAACGTTGTGAAACGGCTGTGAAATTTCCATACGAGAAACTACAAAGAACTGAATAGCATGAAATCAGAGAAAACACATGACATGTTCCTGGCAACTAGAAAAGAAACATAAAAGAGACTAGAAAAACAAAATTGCAATGTGAAAATAGCTCCGCTAAATTGGAAAAGACTCTCAAAAACAACTTGCAAAACAAATCTAGATTCATAAGCACTAAATGAAGAATAATTTGTTAGTCATAAGATTAATCACACAAAAAACTGATGAATATCGAATTGTTGCAGAAGTCCTGAAATCAACTGGACAATAAAATTAAAAAAAAAGTAACTGGTCATAAAAAACATTTAGAAAACAGAGACAATTCCTGATGGCTAGAAAACTACGTTCATACGTCCACTATATAAAAAAAGGGAGACCGAACAGAGGTTCGTAATTATGGAGGAATTTTCCTTCTTCTTGCCCATACAAAGTTTTATCTCAGTATCTCCTGGACCGAGCACAACAAGTTGAATGCAAAATTGGTGAATATCATGCAGGTTTCAGACTACATAGCTCTTGCTCAGACCAAATTTTGGTTCTGAAACTAATTTTCTGACGCAAAAGTATTTTTAATGAGAAATTAGTTTAGTTTGTAGCTTCGTAGACAAAAAAAAAAAAAAAAAAAAAACTTATGATCCATTGAGCCTTTAGCCTCTCTTCAAAATTCTGAAAGAAAAGGCCTAGACCTGAAGAAAACCACTGCAGTTATTAACGATGCAGTAAATGGCACATAATCTGATGTAAAATTCAAGAAGACAATTCGGAACATTTTGAAATTAAAACAGGAGCGAGACAAGGTGACTTACTCTCTTCATTACTTTTCAACTGTATCTTACAAAAAGAATCCAAACGTGATGAAAGCTGAAATCATAGCTTAAAACTGACGAACCAATCGATTGAGGATAAAAAATCTTGCAACAGACTGCTTAGCTTTTGCAGACGAAATGTCGATTCTTTGTCAGGACACTGAAACAGCGTAAAAACAAATAGAAATTCTTAAGGAAACACTGGAAAGAATAGTACTCCAAATACCATTTGAAAAAAAACTAATCTCCTGTAACTATCTGACACCCCAAATTCTAAAAACTAAACACGGGAAAATCGAGAGAGTTTCTCAGTTGAAATATTTAGGCGGAACCATCCAGGAAACTGGTCTGGAAAAGACTGGTAACGAAATTCGTTGTCACAAAATGGAAACAGCTTTCCGTGTTACAAAAGATACAAAAAATGCATCTCAAAACACACCAGACTCAGACACTACAACACAGTCACAAAACCAGAGTGTCTTGATGGGGCTAAAACGCTCACTTTACGCAGAAAGAGGGACATTGAAGAAGTCTAAAATAAAGAAGGATAGCAATCAGGAAAATTTGAGGTCTAAATTACACTGAAGAAGAAATATACTGATTCAGAGCAAATAAAGAATTTGTAAGGTATACCAACACGAAATTAAAAAAATGGTTCAAATGGCTCTCAGCACTATGGGGCTTACCGTCTGAGGTCATCGGTCCCATAGACTTGGACTATTTAAACCTAACTAACCTAAAGATATCACACACATCCACACCCGAGGCAGGATTCGAACCGGCTACCGTAGCACCAGCGCGGTTCCTGACTGAAGCGCCTAGAACCGCTCTGCCACAGCGGCCGGTCCAACATGAAATCGGATATGACAAAACGCGAGATAAGAAAAAAATGGTTCAAATGGCTCTGAGCACTATGGGACTCAACATCTTAGGTCATAAGTCCCCTAGAACTTAGAACTACTTAAACCTAACTAACCTAAGGACATCACACACACCCATGCCCGAGGCAGGATTCGAACCTGCGAGATAAGATTCTGTGGGCATATTACAAGGATAGAACCAACCAGGTTATGTAGGCAGGCTATGGAAATTTGTGATACCCATAGTAAAGCTAAAATGGAATAATAAAATTGATCGGTACAGTAAACGAAGCTATTAAGGCAGCAGGAATAATGCAACTTGATATACAAGCCACAAAAGAAAGTTGACGACTAGAAGCTGGTCTGGCAGAAAGTCCCAAGAAGACTGGAACAGCTTGGTCTGACGAGCGGAAGAAAGCCCGTTTTGAGAAAATAAAAGTAATATGGGAACACAGAATATCGCGTAGTCCATTAGAGTCCAACCATGATAATTAACAACAATAAAACACTTAACAGCGTATGAATACGCCATACTAATGAAATTAGTGTTATTTTGCAGATAACCTGCCGATCTGGCATGGCACAACCTCTTTTAATACAAAACGGTCGTTTATTTACTCCAAAACTTTAGCAAACAAGGATACTTGTTTCCGCACGCTTTCAGACAGATTATACGTGAATCCGACTAATCGCTCTGAAAACGGATTTATAAATCCGCCATTAAAGCGAAATGCGATCTAGAGTTTTAGCCGGTGCTCAGTAAGCACGGCCGGCGCTGTTTCTCTCTGTTTTCACACAATGGCAGTACTATAAAGGCTTCCCCTGTTACTCATCCCATTAGCTGGATTCCCTTACCGGCTCTAAAGCCCGCATTAACTCACCTGATTACTTCGAGGTTTGGCAACCGGAAATAGATAGGCTCGGAAGCGCCGGCTAAGTCCGTAAACAAAGCACGGCATGGTTAAACAAAATAATCCTAAACTGCGATTTTCTTTCAGACAGTGAACAGCAGAAAAAAGACCTGTAGATAAAACCAGACACGGAAAAGAATATTTGGCTCGATACGTGATTCCTACTGGCTTTGGTTCGATTGTCAAAATTGTTTCTTGCTCTCATTACATAATAGTGATGATAATAACCTAATAAATAATACGTTATCTTACTTTGTCTACGCGTCTGTTCTAATACTGCGATAATATTCTGTGCCCCGAGAAATGCCGGCCGAAGTGGCCGTGCGGTTAAAGGCGCTGCAGTCTGGAACCGCGAGACCGCTACGGTCGCAGGTTCGAATCCTGCCTCGGGCATGGATGTTTGTGATGTCCTTAGGTTAGTTAGGTTTAACTAGTTCTAAGTTCTAGGGGACTAATGACCTCAGCAGTTGAGTCCCATAGTGCTTAGAGCCATTTGCCCCGAGAAATATAGAGGAGAATTACCGACTAAAATATTCGTATCTTCCTAGGTTATGAATTCCGCCTTTGCGACTTCCTGAAAGGCTTTAGTGAGCTATAATACACAGTATATTTCTCACTACCTAATATAAAAACATAGTTAGAAACAAAATACGTATTATAGTACGTATAGTACGACTCTGAAGAAGCTTCGAAAATGGAAAATGACAACCAAACAAATAGCCTTTCATGTTGTCATAGATCTTGAATGTATACCCTAAGAGAACCCTCCATAATTTCGACAATGGAAGACAGAAGATACACAAAAATAATACTAACTAAGAGTAGATGAAATCATTATAACGAATTTTGGGACTAACTTCGTAACAACTAAGACTTAACAAAGGCTACTGGACAGAGAGAAATATAGATGAGAGTCAGAGGACGCCCAGCAAGCAAGTATAAAAGACACGATACATTTCTTGAATAGTTACTTGTTTCATTTCTGTAAAATGCTTGTTCCCAGTGCCATTCAGTACGGAACTTCGTGTTGTTTTATTTGGCCAGTGGCAGGTTAGTCTGCAAATTCCGAAAAAGACACTAATGGTATCTGTTTCTGTGAATGTTGCGTGACTTACCACGGGCATTCGCATTTTGTGTATCAACAACACCACAAACATGACACTATGTTGAACACTCATATGTCACACTAAGCTACGTTTTACACATTCACGCTTGACACTGTCGACATGAAAGACGAAGAAATAGGGTCGAGTCGTAAACGTTTGCACTAGACATATATACCGAACGGGAAATCAGTGTTCCTTTGGGTTAAAGACCACGTAATGTATCCTGTAACAGATTAAATGCTGATGATATGAATTTGAGTCATGAAAAACATTAAAATGCCCTATTAATGTTGATGGCCATCCAATTTACATCAGTGTGAAAGAACACAGTCTAATGACAGTTTTCATCCAGTTTCAATTTAATGTTCGGTTGCCCTTTTTGCAGTTGCATGTAGAGCCATAGAGTGTTTCGCTTCCCTTCTTGCCACTGACAGTCGTATCACACAGATGATTGGCATTTTGCCTCTGCCTAAGCTGTATTTCACAATTTCAGCCAAACTGTTTAAATATCCAACAGATATTAATTAAAAATATCGCAAAACTACGGCGACTTCACAGCGGAAGAGCGCCAAACCATAATACAGTATAATTTACTCACAGAATTAACTCTAATAAATGCAAAACTACTTTTCGATGATGTTATCGTGAATCTCTTATCTCTTCTGTAATAAATAATTTTCAGCGCCTGTAATAATGCACTGAGCAGTGAGGATCTCAGTGGTTGTCAAAAGTGAACTCAGATCGCCATTATAAAAACAGTTCCGTTTGACAGAGGAATAGGTTTAAATTAAGAATAAAACCAATAATAATACATTCAAGAGCCGGCCGAAGTGGCCGTGCGGTTAAAGGCGCTGCAGTCTGGAACCGCAAGACCGCTACGGTCGCAGGTTCGAATCCTGCCTCGGGCATGGATGTTTGTGATGTCCTTAGGTTAGTTAGGTTTAACTAGTTCTCAGTTCTAGGGGACTAATGACCTCAGCAGTTGAGTCCCATAGTGCTCAGAGCCATAGCCAATACATTCAAGAGCAATTGAATTAGAGACACTTTCCTAGTAGATAGAGCTCCTTCCCGGATGGTGACGGCGGCGGTGCGTCATGGTTTGGATTGCACGAGACGGCAAAATTACTGACGAGCCATCCTGATCTTGACCGTTCTTCCACCTCACATTACTCACAGGAACTGGTCAGAGAAAAGTCCAAGCAGTGCACAAGTATGTTAATGGTGACGCAGGTTTGCCAACATGATTTAGGTCAGGGGTACTGGAAAGAATACAAAGATCATCGTATCCACAGAATGTGTCTCAAACTATGTTCTGCAGAAATGATTAGTATTTCAGTCAACTCGATTCAGCATGTGTCCTATTGCCTACTAGGCACAGGATGCGCTATGGACACTGATAACTTGTTCCATGCGTGATGGTGTTGATGCGTATAAGGCGCGAATGGCGTCCTATGGTATAGCCATCCATGCTGCAGTCACCTGGTTCCAAAGTTCCTCTCTGGTGATTGGCATTGGGTTACAGCGCTGCATCCGTCGTTTGACCGTATCTCACACATTTTCGATTGGCGTGTTCGTGGAGCAACATGTGGTCGAGCATTGTCTTGCTGAAAAATGGCGTCTGTGGTGCTGCGCAGAAAGGGTATGGCTAGGGGTCGCAGGATGTCATTCATGTAGGTCACACAGGTCACAGTGCCCTGGACACGCACCAACTGCGACTATTGCTTGTACCCCATAGCACCCCACATATTAAGGCCTTGAGTTCGCGCTGTATGTCTTGTGCGAATGCAGTCACTGTGATGTCGCTCCCCCTGTGTGCGGCAAACCAAAATCGGTCCTCATTTTCATACAAACAGTATGTGGATTAGTCCTAAAAGACTATACGATGCGGTTCCGTACACCATTACCGTCTAGCATGTTTCAGCTCATTCGTCAAACGTAGGCGGACTGACACCCCTAATAGTGTACGATGAGTTACACTGTCCCACTGTTGCGCCAGAGCTGAGTAGGACGCAGATCTGTCCTGTAATGCCATTCGGATGAGGTGTCGATCTTCTCGGAGGTGGTGTGGGTAGTGGGACCTGACCCATCTCGTCATGTTCTACGGCCTGTCACGAATCGTCCTGCACACCCCCGTTGCACTACCGAAACATTTTGTCCCAACCAGCAGAAATTTCCCGAATGGATTCATCACATTATCTTATACCAGTAATAACCCCTCTTCCAAACTCACTGATTTGACAGCACAGTTCGCGCAAACGTCTGCAAGGCATCCTACACGACTGATCAAGTCACACTGAGCCATTAACTTCTGTTTATAGCGACGACGTGAACCGCAGGAACATTTTATCTGTAGTAGGTGTTGCGATGTGATATCGATGTTGACCTTGAACTTGTGAGCCGTCATGGTTCAAATGCTTATCATTTCTGCAGAACATACTAATGTACATGTCCTGTGAACATGAACGTCCTATCTCTAATCTTTCAAGCTGTTCTGTATTTTCTGAACATGAGTGTATATTCTCGAATAGGGTATCGGACATACATGCGTGTGCGATGGGACATTGCATCGTAATTCGGAATAAAATAGGCGCTGCAATATCGTATCGTCTCGTTACCAGTTATTTGTCGATTACAACACAGTCCAGGAAGCGGTAAGGATATTTTTCTACGCACGGTACGTTTCTCATTCTGTTCCTGCTCAGGATCACTGTACGAGAATTCTACATCTACTTGATTACTCTGCTATTCACAATAAAGTAACTGGCAGAGGGTTCAATGAAACACTTTCATGCTGTCTCTCTACCGTTCCACTCTAGAACAGCACGCGGGAAAAACGAGCACTTAAATTTTTATGTGCGAGACCTGATTTCTCTTATTTCATCGTGATGATCATTTCTCCCTATGTAGGTGGGTGCCAACAGAATGTTTTCGCAATCAGAGGAGAAAAATGGTGATTGAAATTTCATGAGAAGATCCCGTCGCAACGAAAAACGCCTTTATTTTAATGATTGCCACTCCAATTCACGTATCATGTCTGTGACACTACTCCAGAATAGGACGGACAAGCGTAGTGTAAGCAGTCTCTTTGGTAGACATGTTGCACCTTCTAAGTGTTCTGCCAATGAATCGCAGTCTTTGGTTTGCTCTACCCACAATATTATCTATGTGATCGTTCCAATTTAGGTTGTTTGTAATTGTAATCCCTAAGTATTTAGTTGAATTTACAGCCCTCAGATTTGTGTGTCTTACCGCGTGATCGAAATTTAGCTGATTTCTTTTAGTACTCACGTGAATAACTTCACACTTTTCTTTATTCAGGGTCAATTGCCACTTTTCGCACCATAGAGATATCTTATCTAAATCATTCTGGAAGTCGTTTTGATCATCTGATGAATTTACAAGACGGTAAATGACAGCATCATCTGCAAACAATCTAAGACGGCTACTCAGATTGTCTCCTATGTCGTTAATATAGATCAGGAACAATAGAGGGCCTATAACACTTCCTTGGGGAACGCCGGATATTGCTTCTGTTCTGCTCGATGACCTTCCGTCTATTACTACGATCTGTGACCTTTCTGACAGGAAATCACGATTCCAGTCGCACAAATGAGGCGATACTCCGTAGGCACACAGTTTGATTAGAAGACGCTTGTGACGAACTGTGTCGAAAGCCTTCTGGAAACCTAAAAATATGGAATCAATTTGACATCCTCTGTCGATAGCACTTATCACTTCATGAGTATAAAGAGCTAGTTGTGTTTCACAAGAACGATATTTTCTGAATTGGGCAAAGTAGGTCGAAGTTATGTGAAATTGTAAGGTAAATTGGATAATCACATTATTTTAACACCTTACGGTACTTCACAGAACAGTGTAAACACAGAATCTGTTGCTGTATTCCCGGGTTCGATTCCCGGTGGGGTCAGGGATTTTCTCTGCCTCGTGATGACTGGGTGTTCTGTGATGTCCTTAGGTTAGTTAGGTTTCAGTAGTTCTAAGTTCTAGGGGACTGATGACCTTAGATGTTAAGTCCCATAGTGTTCAGAGCCCTTTTTTTTGTTGTTGTATCTGGAGCTATCGGCTAATTTAGTCGGGTCTGTAGAGTGAGTCCTCTGAACGAAGGATGGCTCATTCCCCACGCTCGTATACCGTATACGTCTCGACAGGATTGCAGCTTTGTTAACATTTACATTTGTTGTTGTATCTGGAGCTATCGGCTAATTTAGTCGGGTCTGTAGAGTGAGTCCTCTGAACGAAGGATGGCTCATTCCACACGCTCGTATACCGTATACGTCTCGACAGGATTGCAGCTTTGTTAACATTTACTTTTGGTTGCACTTAGTCTGTCACGACGTGCGTACTTTAGATGTTCTGATGCTCGGAAAGAAAGTCCTTAATTGCACCTTACGAGGCGCTGCGTATTGGCGCAGTAGGTAGACAAATCGAGCGTATGTCGGCAGAGCGGGGATGGTCTTAAGGGGAGACAGACGCGGCAGAGGCAAGCAGTGTGGCGATAAATAACTTTGATGTCGCTATAAAGATGAAAGCAGCTCCCGCGGGCGTGCTCCTCAAATCTGCCAGCACGGCCTCGCACTAGCTGTACGCAGCATGCCCTCCTCCCGTCTCTTTTTATGGCTCATTTAACCTCCGAGCGACAGTTACGAGGGCTATTGCCAAAGTGCTGGGATGGGTAGCAGGGCCATACGATCGATCTCGACCTCTGGCGAGCTCGTGCTTAACTCGTAATGATTCTACCCTCCTGGGCTTTAGGGGCCAATTCGTCCGTCTCTCCCTGCTACCTGCTGCTTCTATCTACTCCTACGCTATCGGGAGGTACTAACGCTACGTTTACATGCTACACAACTTCCAGAAGGCGAAAACCGAATTTGGGAAACTGTTTTCGGCTGCCGTGTTTACATGTAAGGCCGGAAACGATTTTCCTGGCCGGATCCAACATGAACTGATCGATTTCGTCTGCAAGACCAAGCGAAATTATGAGCAGGCCCACCTAATTTATGTTTCTAGTGCCGGAAGAGCACAATTTTTTTATCCACGCCACTTAATGCGTTTGCAACTGTTTTATTAACACATCTGCATTACGCACGTTATGGAAAAAATGCCAAGCGGTCAAAGGTGAAAGATTGTTCTGTTCCAACAAAAAAAAAATGGCTCTGAGCACTGTGGGACTTAACATCTGTGGTCATCAGTCCCCTAGAACTTAGAACTACTTAAACCTAACTAACCTAAGGACATCATACAACATTCAGTCATCACGAGGCAGAGAAAATCCCTGACTCCGCCGGGGATCGAACTCGGGAACCCGGGCGTGGGAAGCGAGAACGCTACCGCACGACCACGAGCTGCGGACTTCTGTTCCAACATGTCGCAGCCTTAGATAGTGTCGGAAGTTCCATGCGGCTTTTCGCGGATGATGCTGTAGTATACAGAGAAGTTGCAGCATTAGAAAATTTTTGCGAAATGCAGGAAGATCTGCAGCGGATAGGCACTTGGTGAAGGGAGTGGCAACTGACCCTTAACATAGACAAATGTAAGGTATTGCGAATACATAGAAAGAAGGATCCTTTATTGTATGATTATATGATAGCGGAACAAACACTGGTAGCAGTTACTTCTGTAAAATATCTAGGAGTATGCATACAGAAAGATTTGAAGTGGAATGATCATATAAAATTAATTGTTGGTAGGGCGTGTGCCAGGTTGAGATTCATTGGTAGAGTCCTTAGAAAATGTAGTCCATCTACAAAGGAGGTGGCTTACAAAACACTCGTTCGACCTATACTTGAGTATTGCTCATCAGTGTGGGATCCGTACCAGGTCGGGTTCAAAATGGTTCAAATGGCTCTGAGCACTATGGGACTTAACATCTGTGGTCATCAGTCCCATAGACCTTGGAACTACTTAAACCTAACTAACCTAAGGACATCGCACACATCCATGCCCCAGGCAGGATTCGAACCTGCGACCGTAGCAGTCGCGCGGTTCCGGACTGAGCGCCTAGAACCAGGAGACCACGGCGGCCGGCCAGGTCGGGTTGACAGAGGAGATAGAGAAGATCCAAAGAAGAGCGGCTCGTTTCGTCACAGGGTTATTTGGTAAGCGTGATAGCGTAACGGAGAAGTTTAGCAAACTCAAGTGGCAGACTCTGCAAGAGAGGCGCTCTGCATCGCGGCGTAGCTTGCTATCCAGGTTTCGAGAGGGTGCGTTTCTGGATGAGGTATCGAATATATTGCTTCCCCCTACTTATACCTCCCGAAGAGATGACGAATGTAAAATTAGAGAGATTCGAGCGCGCACGGAAGCTTTCCGGCAGTCGTTCTTCCCGCGAACCATACGCGACTGGAACAGAAAAGGGAGGTATTGACAGTGGCACGTAAAGTGCCCTCCACCACACACTGTTGGTTGGCTTGCGGAGTATAAATGTAGATGTAGAATGTAGATGTAGAATAGTCAGGAAACTTCCGAATGCTTTAATACATTCGCAATCCTGCGCAGAGAAATAGCAAATGTTTTGTTGCTAGCCACTGATTGTGTATGAGTGTATAGGCCACCAGAACACGGGGTAGATATAACAGTTTACAAATTGCAGAGTATTGTGTTCCCAGAATTAATTTTTATTCTGCAGCGATGTATGCGCTGGTATGAAACTTCCTGGCAGATGAAAACTGTGTGCCGGACCGAGACTCGACCTTGGGACCTCAGCCTTATGTGCTCTACCATTTTGGAAGATAGGAGACGACGTACTGTAGTTTGGAAGTTTGCAAGATAGGAATGAGGGACTGGTGGAAGTAAAGCTGTGAGGACGGTAGCTCAGTTAGTAGAGCACTTGCCCGCGAGAAGTGTAGGTCCCAAGTTCGAGTCTCGGTGTGGCACACAGCTTTAATCTGCAGGAAGTTTCAGAATGTTATTTTGTTGCAAATCAGTTCAAGTTTCCAATACAGCAAGTATGTTTTCATTTATGTATCTCTTTCCATCTAATAAAGATAAAATGTGCTTCACTTCGCTTAAATTGTAGAATTGATTAATTCCCCAGGCAGTGAAACATTTCCTCTTTTCCTTCACTCTACATAAAATCGCTTCGTTCAGAGTAACCAACGTTTTTCAAAACAAGTCTGAGCTTGACAAACAAAGCAGTTTCGAAGGCGGTTGTACTTTACGTAGGAGCGAATATCGACAGTGGAAGAACAAATCAGGAAGCTAGAATCGCATTCCCAGAATCACTATTGAACACTATTGAAGTGTTTACGTGACGAACCAGAAGTGGGTTTGAGAAATCGGTGTATGAAAGCTAGCTGCATGTAAACATAGTGTAAGAGACATTCCTCTCTCTCTCTCTCTCTCTTTTTATGTGTGTGTGTGTGTGTGTGTGTGTGTGTGTGTGTGTGTGTGTGTGTGTGTGTGTGTGTTTGTGTGTGTGCGTGTATTGCTAAGCAAATAGAACTTCTTGCTTTGCCAAAGTTCTATTTGTCATGGCGTATTAGTGCATGACTATTTTTCGATCTCGAATTCTATGCTTCTGCTGTAACGAATGTCACCCAAGTCCATAAACTCGTTGGTAGTGGGCTAGCAGTTCACCACATACGTAGTCTTAGGTTCAGCACTGAAATACAACAGGAACGAGAGTGAAGCAGCACACTTCCGTACCTACCAAATAGGCTAAGTTAGTGGTCGTAGCCTACAGAAACTGAGTTCTGGCAGATTTGCATTAATTTCTTCCACTGCGCTGAACATTTCTTCACGTCGTTTTACATGAGGAATCGCGGGATCTCTTCTGAATTAGGCTTCCAGCGAAGCGTAAGGTCACGTCCGCCACCTGTGTGTGGATTTGCTTTGGTGAGTCCTTAGTAGCACAGACAATCTCGTTTTGGTTGTCGACGTACTCGTGAGCCTCGGTACTCGCCCCAAACTCTCTTACCTTATTCTCACGATTCCTACGCGAGATATGCGATGGAGGTAGTAGATCTCTAACACACTCTACCTTGAATACCGGTTCTCTAAACAGGATTCCACGAGAACGGCGTCATCTTTCTTTTAACGACTCCCCATTATCTCTATTACACTTTTGTATGGGCTATACTAACCTGCGACTATCCTTGCACCGTGTCTTTGGATTCCTTAGAAATTCCCCATAAGTACTGTAGAATACACTGCACTGGTATCTTGTATGCGATTTCCTTACAAGTAACATTGGCCATTCACATAATTATTGCAACAAATCGGAATCTTCTGTTCGTTTACACTAGCACAGACGTGACGTGTTTGTACCATTTCAAATCTCTTCTTAGTATTACTACCAGGTATTTAAGCGCCGTGGTAGACCCATTAACGTTACCAAACATCACCTAAAGCAACATAAACATTACTTCAGTAATTACACTTAAAATGTTTTCGCCATGGGCTATCAAGCAGAGCCTATCTTGAAATGACGACCTCGGACTTCAGTTCGTCAGCATTTTTCCACGAATGCAACTCCGATAGACGTTGTTTTTGTTTTGTGCCAGTTGCACTGTGCATTTTACAGAAAAACACCGACGGATAGTCAATAACAAGGACAAAACTTTCTTAAGACTAACACGCAATTAGTAAATGCCAGAGAAGATATCGAAGACGTAGAACCGACTTCTAAATATTGTGTGGGTCTCCTCAATATCTGCAAATATTTTCTAGAACAAATAAAAAATTGATATTTTTGAATCTTAAAATAGTTTTGTACTCCTTTTCTCTTCTTCAATCCATCCCCTTTCTAATCCGTCTCCATTCCGCGCTTGTGTTTCTCTCTAATAACTTTGAAGGTGATTTTTTTTTTGTTTTTTTTTTGTTTTTTGTTTTACAAGCACTATGGGACATAACTTCCGAGGTCATCAGTCCCCTAGAACTTAGAACTACTTAAACCTAACTAACCTAAGGACATCACAGACATCCATGCCGGAGGTAGGATTCGAACCTGCGACCGTAGCGGTCGCGCGGTTCCAGAATGTAGCGCCTAGAACCGCTCGGCCACTCCGGCCGGCTAACTTTGAAGTTGACTTGATGTTAAACCCTAGGCTTCCTTTCTTCCTTCATTCCGACAGGCGAATCAGCACGAATAGTATACATGTCCTCATGAGAGTCTGGGAGAAATTTGGAATTTAACGCAGGAAAATGGCGCAAAATCTTGTACCAAGGAAGTTACTCCTACAATCACACCTTCCCTTATTGGCCAGCTATTGGAGACGAAAATTTCTTCCATGACTAGGATTCGAACTAGGTATTGAGTTGCTCAATTGATTACAGAAAGCAAGCAACTGTTTTTCTCGTAATAGCTTGTGCCCGCAATATACCGCTTGCAGAAGTACGGCAAGTGCTCCTTATTGTAAGACGTAGGACCCATCCAAATACCACCAAAGGAGAGACATATTATTTATATACATATTGCTGTAAAAGTAGTATTTGAACTACACATTGCTATATTAGGTATGTTCTCCTCTTCCTAATCCAGCCTCGTATTGGAGGACAATTTAACCTGCGGTCTAAACTACGGTACAGCTACAGTGCGCTTCTTGAAGGGGAAATCACTTGAAGTTCAAGAACTTTCGACTGATATTTGAACTTTCATTCGTAGAACTACAAAATCAGTCATTTTCATACGATTAAATTAAAGAAAAACTCGTCCTTATGTGTTGCACACCAGTGTACTTGGCCGGCCGGAGTGGCCGAGCGGTTAAAGGCGCTACAGTCTGGAACGCACGACCGCTACGGTCGCAGGTTCGAATCCTGCCTCGGGCATGGATGTGTGTGATGTCCTTAGGTCAGTTAGGTTTAAGTAGTTCTAAGTTCTAGGGGACTTATGACCACAGATGTTGAGTCCCATAGTGCTCAGAGCCATTTGAACCAGTGTACTTCTTTGCATTTGCTCGATATACCCAGTTGTTCCTACTTTAGAAACGTACAGAATTCGGTAAGAAGCATATAAGCGCTTTTCTAAATAAACAACAATTTTCCATTAATGACTGTAAACGCGTCATTTGCGTTACCGACAACTGAACCTCTGTGATCGATTCGCTACACTTATCTACAAATTGAGGCTGTTCGCAAAAGGAAGTCTGCGACATAAGGAGACTGTAGTGAAGTGCTGGAAGACCTGTTTAGGACATATGAGTGGATGTAAATAAATGTAACTTACTGCGCATAACAAGGCGAAGAGATCCATTAGAATCCAGTTATGCTATTGATGACAAATCACTGGAAGCAATAACAAGTGCAACAATAATGATGTCATGCAACTTGCGTGTCCTTAAAACCAACGGCACCTGGTTTTTTGTGGATGGTTACCCATCAAAGTCCCAGCCGGAACCAACATTGCTTGATTACGATGAGTGGGCAGGAACTAGTGTTACCAACATGGCAAGGCCGTTGCCTAGTAACAAGTCTAAAATACATAGGAGTAATATGCCGGAGCGACCTAAACTCGAATCACAACATAAAACTAATTCTAGGAAAAGCAGACGCCAAGCTAAAACTCCTGGAAAGAATCTTAAGAAAGTGTAATTCGTCCACGCAACAAGCGGATTGCAATACACATGCAAGACCGATTCTTGAGTATTGTTATTCAGTGTGGGATCTTCACCACAACGGGTTTATAGAAGAGATAGAAAATATCAAATGAAGAGCGACATGTTCCGTCACAGGATCGCTTAGTAAGCGGGAGTGTGTCGCAATTATCAATAAACTTCAGTGGCAGACGCTACAATAGGGGCGTTGAGCATTACGAAGAGGTGTACTAGTGAAATTAGCGCACGTTCCAGGAAGAGTGGAGCAACCTGTTAATCCCTCCCACGTATGTCTCGCAAAAAGACTCCGAAGAGAAAATCAGCGAAACTGGAGCTCATACGACGACACTCGTTCCGCCCATGCACCATTCATGAATGGCATGGGAAGAAAAGGTGATATTAATGCCAAGAGTACCTCCAGCCACACACCGCACTATAAGATTTTTTTTTCCTTTATTGTAATTTCATTCCCCTGCCCCATAGGGGCTGGGGAGGCTGAAAGTGGCACAATCCACTGCTCTTCAGCCAAATGGCTTTAACAAAAATACAAGGGAAACTCTTACATAAAAATGGGAATAAAAAGGGGGACATAAAATACAGTAAATGGAGATTGTGGCAGTTAAAATATACGCTAATACGGGGACATTGGGGGACATTTAAAAAGTCGACATAGAGTTAAAAGGCACAGCAGGCAATTCGTTGCGTACGTAAAATCACTGGAGACAAACCCAAGTTAAAAGGCGGCCACATAATAAAAATTACACAGAGCGAGACACTTAAAAAACAAAACCACTGGAAACGATGGAACACTCACAAAGAATAAAAACCGTTGGTAGGGACCTGCCAAAGGACTGGAGGTTGGAGAGGAGGAAATAAGAGTGGAGGGGGGGGGGGGGGTTGGGGCTGGGAGGAAGAGGAAAAGGGGGCAGGGGCCACACCAAGAGACAGGATATGGGTAAGGCAGGAGATGAAGAGGGAAGATAAGGCAAGAGGGAGTGAAGAGACACTGAAGGGGAGCACAGGAGAGGGAGGAGGCGTAGGAGGGGGAAAGCCGCTCAGGAGAAGGGAGGGGGAAGAGAATGAGCCCTGAGGAGGAGGCAGGCAGAAGGTGGGGCTAGAGTTGGTAGGAAGGGTAGACATCAGGGCGAATTTCATCATCTCGGAGGGGTAGATGCTGGAAGTTGCATTGGGAACGGAGGTGGAGGGTGTGGATATGGAGAGAGGTATGGTAAAGGCATGGCAATGGGCTGGGGTGGAGAGGAAGCGAGGCACCAGGGGGTGAGGGGGATCGAGTTGGCGGACAGTATACAGGGACCACACTGTACGATTGCTTGCGAGATTTTTACAACTATGTATGCTGAGAATAATTCCAGTTTTGACTCATTAATCATGTGGTCAAAGGCTATTACATTATCAAAAAGCGGAGGTACGAGGGGCGTTCAATAAATAGTGCAACACATTTTTTTCTCGGCCAGCTTCGGTTGAAAAAATGCGGTATTTTATGTGAGACATGGTGGAATATTCCTGCTTCAGCCCCTATAGTTTCTTGAAGTTTCGATGGGTGGAGGCTCCATACGTAGTGGCGTCTGTAACGGAGATTTGTTCCAAGCAGAGAGCTGCCATTGAGTTTGTTTTGGCGGAAAACAGAGCATCGCAGACATTCATAGGCGCTCGCATAAAGTCTACGGTGACCTGCCAGTGAACCAAAGCACGGTGAGTCATTCGGCGAAGCGACATCGCAACAATGTCCCGCATACATGTCCTACGCGTGCCAGCCGACCGCACACAGTTGTGACTCCTGCAATGTCGGAACGTATGAACACTCCCGTTAGAGGTGATCGTGGGAAAACAATCAAACACATCGCCACTCAACTGGACGTCTCTGTTGGTATTGTTAACAGACTCGTCCACCAGTTGGAGTACTCAGAGGTGTGTGCCTGCTTGTTTCCTCGCCGCCTAACATAAGGCCATAAAGAGCAACGAAGGACCATCTGTGCGGAATTTATTGCGCATTACGATGCTGATATTGACAATTTTTTGTCGAACATCATCAACACATGGGTTTATGACTTCGAACAGGAAACAAAACGGCAATCCATGGAGTGGCACCACACTATCTCTCCTGTGAAGAAAAAGTCGCCTTCTTAGCCAGTAAAATTATGGCGATGGTCTACTGGGACTCTGAAGGGGTTACTCTGTTTGATATCCTCCCTCATGGTGCAACGATTATCTCTGACGTGTACTACGATGTCCTCAGGAAACTGAAGAGCCGATTTCAGCGTGTTCGTCGCCACAAAATTGCAAAGGAATTTCTCCGTCTATATGACAACGCTAGGCTTCACACAAGTCTGCACACTCGAGAGGAGCTCACAGAACTTTATTGGACTGTTCTTCCTCATCCACTCTACAGCCCGGATCGAGCAACTTCGATTTCCATCACTTCGGCCCAATAAAGGATGCACTCCGCGGGAAGCAGTATGTGGAAGATTGGGAGGTTGTCGATGCAGCAATACGTTGGCTCCATGAGGGGATACAGGCCCTCCCAATAACGCCGTCGCACTAGACAGAGATTGTGTTGAAAAATACGATTTTGTAGCCAAAAGGGTGGAGAATGTTACAGCGCGTTGGAATCCGGAAGAAAATCAACCTGCTTTCAGAAAAAAAAAATGTTATATTAGTTATTGTGCACCCCTCGTACTTTTCAGCTGGGAATAAACCGCGATCCTTATTTCTAGAAAATACACTTGTTTTCAGTCTGTCGATCGCTGTTTCATTATCTCAAAATTACGGGTTTATGGAGGTGTAATCCACCTTCAGACCTGTTAAAAAAACATAAAAATAAATGAGAAATACTTTTTAATCCTATGCTTACAATATTGCAGAGATAAAAATTTTCTCTATCTCTTTACGCTACAAACATATAACATACCATTCTCGTAGTTACAGAGCAACCAGGCTTAACTGAGAAACTATCGCTTTACTACCATGATCAAAACCCAAACTTATATGCTATGATTTTATATTAAAATTTAAAAAATTTGATTCATGTAGTGCTACGTGTCATTTACGTAACACTACAGGCATTTTACAACAATAAAATTGTTCAGTAATATTTTTCTTTTAAAAAAAATTGACAGCTTATAAGTTTGGCTTTTGTATATGACAGTGAAGCTGATAGAGTTACCAATAATAATGATAACTGTAAGCTATCCATTAAAAAATTTAGTTCATTTACCGTGTACGTGTTATTTGGCGATTAAACTTTTAGAGAAGACGACTTATAAAAGACCACGTCCGACATAAAAATTAAATCATGTATCCAGTTGTTCGTGATGTACCTTTAATTAATTGCCATTGACATGGTAATTGCATATGACCATGATCTGTTATAAAAGATAACGTAATGTATGTAGAATTCGTGCACTGGTTCCCAAGACTTAAAATTCTCAACTGCGCCTTACACAACTACACTTTTTCAATCTGCAATGATAAATGGTTACTCTAGAGAAGTCATTATTTAATTAATATTAATTATTTCTTCTTTCACTACAGTCTACCATAGGTCGTTACATCAAGTAAATTTAATCTGCCACATTACTTCTACAGGCATTAAAAAGTTTACTCTCGCTACTTCTGCTTAACTTCGTTGTGTGTAATTATTAATGAATAACCGCTCAACTCTTTGATAGTAATCTTCCCCACTGTACCGACTTTAACTTTTACCGCGACCGGCGCCATTTCTTACGCTCGGACCATCTCTCCTATCCCCCGACACCAGCCTACCAGCACGTCCGCTCGTTACGTACCGGAACAATGCTAGCCGCGGCTCGACAATGCTCCCGCCGGCGAAAAAAAGGCGCGTAGGGTACCGAAGATTCCGGACTGTCAGACCCGCCCACTAGCATACACGTATGCCCACATTACTCCTTTAATTATCTGAATCGTATGTTATACGAAAACTGTATTGTGTAAATACACTGAAGCGCCAAAGAAACTGGTATAAACAGCAAGAATACGGCCTGCAGTCGGCAACGCCTATATAAGAAAACAACTATCTGACGCAGTTGTTAGAACGATTACTGTTGCCACAATGGCAGGCTATCAAGAATTACGTGAGTTTGAAGGTGATGGGACGCAGCATCTCCGATTTAGCGATGAAGTGGGGACTTTCCCGTACGACCATTTCACGAGTGTACTGTGAATATCAGAAATACGCTAAAACATCAAATCTCCGACATCGATGCGGCCGGAAAAAGATGGTTCAAATGGCTCTGAGCACTATGGGACTTAACTTCTGAGGTCATCAGTCCCCTAGAACTTAGAACTACTTAAACCTAACTAACCTAAGGACATCACACACATCCATGCCCGAGGCAGGATTCGAACCTGTAACCGTAGCGGTCGCGCGGTTCCAGACTGTAGCGCCTAGAACCGTTCGCCCACTCCGACCGGCCCGGAAAAAGATCCTGCAACAACATGAAGAGCATCGTTCAAAGTGATAGAAGTGCAGCCCTTCCGGAAATTGCTGCAGATTTCAATGCTGGCCCATAAACAAGTGTCAGTGTGCTAACCATTCAACGAAACATCATCGATATGGGCTTTCGGAGCGTAAGGGTCACTCGTGTACCCTTAATGACTGCAGACACAAAGCTTTACGCCTCGCCTGGGCCCATCAACACCGACATTGGACTATTGATAACTGGAAACATGTTTCCTGGTCGGACGAGTCTCGTTTCAGATTGTATCGAGCGAATGGACGTCAGGGGACTGTCCAAGCTGGTGCAGGCTCTGTAATGGTGTGGGACGTATGCAGTTGGAGTGGTATGGGTCTTCTGATACGTCTAGATACGTCTCTGACAGGTGACACGTACGTAAGCATCCTGTCTGATCGCCTGCATCCATTCATGTCCATTGTGCATTCCATCGGACTTGAGCGATTCCAGCAGGACAATGCGACACCCACACGTCCAAAATTGCTACAGAGTGGCTTTAGGAACACTTTTCTGAGTATAAACACTTCCGCTGGCCACCAAACTCCCCAGTCATGCATATTATTTAGCATATCTAGGATGCCTTGCAAAGTGCTGTTCAGAAGAGATCTCCACCCCCTCGTACTCTTACGGATTTATGGGCAGCCCTGCAGGATTCATGGTGTCAGTTCCCTCGAGCACTACTTCAAACATTAGCCTACACGATATTTGGCAGGTGTACCAGTTTCTTTGGCTCTTCAGTGTATATAGAACATTTTTTTAACTCTGTTATATCACTATGCAACATAATTTTTGCTGTTTGTGTAATTTTCTATGTTCCTGAAATACTTTTCTGCGCTGATTTCAGATCTTTTATTAGTTTTGACTAACACGTACAGTTTTTTTCACAAATCGAGGAAACTTATTTTTCATTTAAAACTGTTCCACAGAGAGAAATTTTATTGCAAGTAAGGGAAATTTTGTTGTAACAGGATGGAGTAGTTGGATACACTTGCCACACCCATGTGGCTAATAGACGGGAAACTTTCATTCATCTATGTATAGTGTTGTGAGGTTATACTATCTGCGTTGTTAAATGTAGTTCTGCGGATTCTTAGGAGTGGGTTCCCGCAAGTGATTGAATTTGATGTTTGTGGTAGCTATGTAATTGCTAAGCAAAAATAGGACATTAATAGTTTTGTGAAAAATGTGTACTACGCATGTTGTGGTAGAAGACTTGGTGATCAAGGTAAAAACTAGGCATCGCAATATGTTGAGGGACTGAGACTGTGGAAAAATAGGAAGAGGAAAGTAATGCCTTTTGCAATTCCTATGGCTTGGATGAAGCCGCAAAATCATGTATATGATTGTTATTTTTGTACGGTTAACGTTGAAGTTTGTAACGCACAGAGTAAGAAGGATACAAAATATCCTAACATTTCTTCTACCTTACGACCAGTTACGAATATTCAGTCTCTCTTTATTCCAGTTCCAGCCACCATCCTTGAAGATTTGCAACAGAACAGCAGCTCAGAAAATGAATGCGATGGTGGTGATGATTACAAGCTGGAAGAAGATTCTGCATCAGACTTATTTAGCAAAACGAATTAAATAATTTAATTGGTATCTTAAAGCTGACAAAACCTGCCCCCGAATTGCTTTAGTCAAGAGTGAGCAAAATGTCTTCTACTACACGGAGTGTTATCCTCTTGGTACAGGAAGAGAGAAAAGGGAGTAATAAAATTCTTTAAAGAAGATCATATGGTTTGTTATTGAAATATTGAGGGTTTATTGAATTTCTTTAACGTCACTTATGATCCAAGTGAAAGGAGGTTGATTGTAGACTCGTCAAAATTAGCCTGAATGGTGTACTTTTACAAAATGGAAATTTAAATGGCTCTATACCTGCTTCCCGCTCAGTACAGCACAAGGAGATGTATGAAAATTTCAAAGTTGTGTTGAAATACGATTACCATGAAAAACATTCTTTGACAATATGTGGGGATTTGAAAGTAGTTGGCATGCTACTTGGTCAAGAATCCGGCTTCACAAAAACGCCATGTTTCATTTGTGAGTGGGAATTCAGAGCCAAAGAGAAGCATTCGAAGGTAACTAACCGGTCCAAAAGAAGAACCCTACGGTCAGGTTCACAGAATATAACAAATGAACCAATTGTTCAGCCAATCAAGATACTATTACCCCATCGTCACATTAAGCTTGGATTAATAGAGCAGTGCACTAAAGCATTTCCAAAAGATGGTGACTGCTTCTTGTACTTGCTAACAATATTTCCAAACGAATCTTAGGAGAAAATTAAACAAAGGATCTTTGTGGGGCCTCAGAACAGAAATTTAATGCAAGACAATTTGTTTCACAGCACAATGAATCCAGAGGGAATAAAAGGTTCGGGTTTCGTTTAAAGAAGTAGTGTCCTTTTTGGGCAACAACAAACATCCAAATTATAAAGTCGTGGTTAAAACACTGTTTCAGAGTTTCTTGAAATTAGGATGTAACGTGAATGTGAAGCTGCAATTTTTTACATTCACCTATTGATTTTTTCCCTGCGAACCTTGGCGTTGTCATTGAGAAACAAGGACAACGTTTCTACCAATACATCAAGGAGATGAAAAAGGGTTACAAGGGAAGGTGGAGTGCAAACATGATAGCTGACTACTGTCTTACGCTAAAGAGAGATAGTGCTGGTGGAGATAATCAAAGAAGAAAAGTGTCGCTCCATGTCAAAGAAAAAAAGGAAAAAAAACCTTGATTCACTGAAATCAACGAAGGGAAATTAAATTGTCATAAATATTTTGTGCTACAATTTTGAAGTGGACATATACCACTGTCTACTCTAATCGAGTCTTTAGTGACTCTATACAATGTTGCAAAATGAATAATTTATTTTTAAGGCAATTAAAAATTCCCTGTTAGAAAAAAATGTGATTTCATCCAAAACTTCAGAAGCTATTTGCACAATAATCTAACTTGAAAAAATATCTTATCTGAAATTAGAATGAAAAGTACTTAAAATATCACCTGCAGTCATACAAAATCTTCACAGAAGTTTTAAAGTGCAGCACAGTGTATCGCAAACACAGAATTAGAAACCAGTTGTCACTTTCTTTTATGTTTTTTAACAGACCTGAAGTTGTACTGTACTGTCAGAAACCGCTAACTTTGACATAATAAATAAACGGTTGATAGACTGAAAATAAGCGCTACGACATTTAACTATTTATTCATTTACTTCTTACGTTTCGTAAGAAGTAAATCTTGTAAACAGAGAACTAGTTGACAGTCTTGGTACACACTGGTATTTTGACAACGTCTGACTGGCTACAGCCAACTTTTTATTTTACAAAATTTTCTGATAGGTAAGAGCGCCGTCTAAGAAGTTGTCATGGATATCGCTGGGATATTTAGTGGCCCGGTTAGGAAAAAGGTCGAGGTTCAGACTCCGGCCCAAAATTCGCGATGAGCCAATGTGTTGGAGGCAGCGCCGCAGAGGCTGTGTCGGGATGTATGAACACAGGCGCACTAATTCAGCGGCGAGTCCCCGTCATTAGGACTGGGCTCCGGCGGGCACTACAAAAAGAGCCGCCCTGCAGCCTTCCGTAATGTCCTAAATTTCTTTATAATTTGCCTTGCCATGTTGCCGGCACTGAGTAATGACGTGCACGTCCAGGGAGGAAAAAGTGTCTAACTATAAATATGGGGGCGATACTGCGAGATAAAAAACTGACCGGTCTGTACACACATGTTGGCCGTTTCCCATATCAGTAGTATACACTCGTGTGGGAAATAAGAAGATAATTCAGTGTTATGAAGGAGAAAATTACATTTAATACTGCGATGAACTTCGGCGGCAAACACAAGAACCAAATGAGCGTGCCGTGCTATCACACACTACGGTGGTACCTCAGTTCTAACCGACAGGACATAATATCTTCGGCGTCACATCTCGCCTTACTGTATAAGCTGCAGTTGCCTCGGCAAGCCGTTAGAGCATTTTTAATCCCTTAGCTTTCAAAAGTGCAAGCTTTAATGCCTATTTCGTAACTGGGACTCTTAACGATACAGTACGGCTCAGTGTTAATAGCGATATTTTAGACGGGAAAAGAAATGCCAGGTCGTAATGCTAAAAAGCTGTTTTACTTATTCTATGATTCGTACGTTGCAGTACGAAGAACAATTTCGCTTAAGAAAGGGTGTTTCAGGTGATATGATGTCTTGAAAAGTTCCGCTCTGCCATCAAAATAGAACCACATTTAACAAGGAACCCCTTGTGCGCGAAGTCACAAGTTCCATCATTAGTAAAGCACATTTTAACGTTTTGTGTAAAAAATAATGACAGTAAAAATACTAGCTGCTAATTACTCACCATGTGCATCTGGAGGGCAACAGGAAATGAGTGTCCGGGAGTGTCAGAGGTCAACCTTCTATGCGATGTATGTATTACACTTCACAAAATGGACATCGTCGATATTTAAGAAATCTTCAGAGCAAACCATTAACTTGCACCACGAACACGGAATAAAACATGGCGCATCACATTGATCACAAAGATTCGCATCAGCAAGGTCGAAGGTGAACTCCTTGGTAGTTACGAACCGTGCAGGATATTCAGCTAGCTATCCACTCTTGCAATGCATGCACAATCACATTGGTGTAACGGGATGATGAGAACTGATTGAATGTGATGGCATGCAACCGAAGGTGAAATGCCCTGTGATGGGGTTTATCGTTAAACTTGCTATCCTTTCAGCCGGCCGCAGGTGGCCGAGCGGTTCTAGGCGCTTCAGTCTATAGCCGCAAGGCCGCTACGGTCGCAGGTTCGAATCCTGCCTCGGGTATGGATGTGTGTGATGTCCGTAGGTTAGTTAGGTTTGAGTAGTTCTAAGTTCTAGGGGACTGATGACCTGAGATGTTAAGTCCCATAGTGCTCAGAGCCATTTGAACCATTTGAACCTTTTTTTTTTTTTTTTTTTTTTTTTTTTTTTTTTTTTTGCTATCCTTTCAGACGTAGCTGCAGATAATGCCATAATATGTTTTATAAGAAAGGAAAAAGCAAACATCCAGAGGCTGAATTTAGTACTTCCAAGTGGTATGAATTGCAATGTCACACACTTTTCAAGAGGGATAGTTTGCTATAAAGGATTATGATTTTTATACTCATACCAGGAATCAAGCAAAATCAAGTTATTGTGAGCAGCTGTTGGCCAAAAGCAATGCTCATATCATTGTTGTAGTTGTCTTACAACCATTTTTCCACTCTTGCTTGCTGTGACGTAAATATTCTCTACTGTCCTTACAAGATCACGCAGACGAGGCAGAATCACAGGGGGCAGAGTACCTCCAGCTTTTTTCAGCACAATTAGTAACTTTCCAGCCAATTTACCATCCAGATTAACAGTCGGCATAATTATATAAGAATGCGATAAGTCATTGATGCTAGTTGAACGTAATACAACTCTCTTGGTACCTATAATTTCCAGGGTTTCTTTCATACGCATTTTCTCTTCAAATCCCGATTGGTCGGGGTTGAAAACAAATTCCTTGCCGAACGATGGGATAAGTTTGTTTAACTGATCTACAAACTTTCGGTCCGATTCCGGAGTGTGCTGTGCATCGTCAAGTTGACGCTTTGTTTGAAATTTCGTTATCTTACCTCTTCCAATACGTAGCAGTGTTTGAAGTTATGCAAATATCCACTGCTTCCCTTGATGATGATGTTTGGTTTGTGGGTCGTTCAACTACGCGGTCATCAGCGCTTGTACAGAGTCTCAATTTTTACAAGTCCAATTTTTTACACAATCCGATATAGCCACTGTCGATAATGATGAAATGATGAGGACAAAACAAACACCCAGCCCCCGGGCAGAGAAAATTCCCAACCCGGCCGGGAATCGAACCCGTGACGCCGTGATACAGAGGCAGCAACGCTAGCCACTAGACCATGAACTGCGGACAATACATCCTTGAAAACACTGTAATCTATGTCCGAGGGCCATTTGATGACGCTCGGTAGCCTCATGCTGTGCTCACCATTGGATACCTTCAGTCCTGACCCTGTTGCCATTAGCAGCCAATATTACGGTTGCATGGTATACAGGGTGTTACAAAAAGGTACGGCCAAACTTTCAGGAAACATTCCTCACACACAAATAAAGAAAAGATGTTATGTGGACATGTGTCCGGAAACGCTTAATTTCCATGTTAGAGCTCATTTCAGTTTCGTCAGTATGTACTGTACTTCCTCGATTCACCGTCAGTTGGCCCAATTGAAGGAAGGTAATGTTGACTTCGGTGCTTGTGTTGATATGCGACTCATTGCTCTACAGTACTAGCATCAAGCACATCAGTACGTAGCATCAACAGGTTACCGTTCATCACGAACGTGGTTTTGCAGTCAGTGCAATGTTTACAAATGCGGAGTTGGCAGATGACCATTTGATGTATGGATTAGCACGGGGCAATAGCCGTGGCGCGGTACGTTTGTATCGAGACAGATTTCCAGAATGAAGGTGTCCCGACAGGAAGACGTTCGAAGCAATTGATCGGCGTCTTAGGGAGCACGGAACATTCCAGCCTATTACTCGCGACTGGGGAAGACCTAGAACGACGAGGACACCTGCAATGGACGAGGCAATTTTTCGTGCAGTTGACGGTAACCCTTATGTCAGCGTCAGAGAAGTTGCTGCTCTACAAGTTAACTTTGACCACGTCACTGTATGGAGAGTGCTACGGGAGAACCAGTTGTTTCCGTACCATGTACAGCTGTGCAGGCACTATCAGCAGCTGACTGACCTCCACGGGTACACTTCTGCGAATGGTTCATCCAACAATGTGTCAATCCTCATTTCAGTGCAAATGTTCTCTTTACGGATGAGGCTTCATTCCAACGTGATCAAATTGTAAATTTTCACAATCAACATGTGTGGGCTGACGAGAATCCGCACGCAATTGTGCAATCACGTCATCAACACAGCTTTTCTGTGAACGTTTGGGTAGGCATTGTTGGTGATGTCTTGATTGGGCCCCATGTTCTTCCACTTACGCTCAATGGAGCACGTTATCATGATTTCATACGGGATACTCTACCTGTGCTGCTAGAACATGTGCCTTTACAAGTACGACGTAAAATGTGGTTCATGCACGATGGAGCTCCTGCACATTTCAGTCGAAGTGTTCGTACGCTTCTCAACAACAGATTCGGTGACCGATAGATTGTTAGAGGCGGACCAATTCCATGGACTCCACGCTCTCCTGACCTCAACCCTCTTGACTTTCATTTATGGGGGCATTTGAAAGCTCTTGTCTACGCAACCCCGGTACCAAATGTAGAGACTCTACGTGCTCGTATTGTAGACGGCTGTAATCCAATACGCCATTCTCCAGGGCTGCATCAGCGCATCAGGGATTCCATGCGACGGAGGGTGGATGCATGTATCCTCGCTAACGGAGGACATTTTGAACATTTCCTGTAACAAAGTGTTTGAAGTCACGCTAGTACGTTCTGTTGCTGTGTGTTTCCATTCCATGATTAATGTGATTTGAAGAGATGTAATAAAATGAGCTCTAACATGGAAAGTAAGCGTTTCCGGACACATGTCCACATAACATATTTTCTTTCTTTGTGTGTGAGGAATGTTTCCTGAAAGTTTGGCCGTACCTTTTTGTAACACTCTGTATAAAATGTGGGGCATCGAAAGCCATAAACATTATTGGCCTTTAGCGACTTCGCATTCAAGGGGTTCCTTGTAATCCTTCGACGTGCAGCATAAGGCCTTGTTGTTTACTTGGGACGTCCAAGATGGTCCATTAATTGATTTGACATGACTGAGGCGAGGTGGCGGGAAGCGGTAGTGATGGCTCTGAGCACTTTGGGACTTAACATCTATGGTCATCAGTCCCCTAGAACTTAGAACTACTTAAACCTAACTAACCTAAGGACAGCACACAACACCCAGCCATCACGAGGCAGAGAAAATCCCTGACCCCGCCGGGAATCGAACCCGGGAACCCGGGCGTGGGAAGCGAGAACGCTACCGCACGACCACGAGATGCGGGCGGTAGTGATGCTTGTCGTATCTACAAAGGTCATTATCTTAAAGAATGACATCCACGCTGCTGTACCCTTGTTACACATTATCTATGATAAACAAAGCATTTTCTTCCTGAGCATGAAGGTGGTCGAAGGCGTCATGCGGGCGCATTGGATTTTGAGGCCGCCTCGATTCAGAGATTTAGTAATGCACCGTCAGTCAGTGCATTAGCTGTGGCAAGTGCTATGAGCACAGGTCACGCAACCGTTTGGTGGCTATTACTGTGGTACTGCCTAGACGTGTGCAAACTTCAAAAGATTCGTCAATTTGGACAACCCGATTTTGCATGTTGTAAGCAATTTTTGCGAAGTTTTCCTCCTCAAAATGCTAATGAAGCTGCATTCCACCCATAAGTTTTATGCTTATTTCAAGTGTATCAGTTACTTCCGCAGTTTGCTTGTCACATGTGGGATTGTCAGAACTTACTTGCGGATTTCCTTATGTATAAAAAAAAAAGTTTTCTGTGATCATTTATGCTTGAATGGTTGGTTATCACCTCTTGGGGCCCATACTTCTCGCAATTTGCTTAAATTGAGCATAGAATCACCAGAGTCTGACCGCCACACATGGTTTAGAATTCGTGCTTTGAGCAGCAACTTGGTGTTACAGCATGGAGGGGGTGGACTTGTTGCATGACCGCCACGTTCTCCATAGTTAACAGTCCCTGATTTTCTCTTCAGCGCCATATCAAGTGTAAGATGTGTATTTACTCTAATTATTACTACAGCTTAAATTAATTCCGGGATTTGAACTGCTTTCCTTGAGAATACGATGCCAGTGTCTTATTATTGCGCCACCTCGCTCGGTGGATTAAGATGAATAGCACCCATGCTACAAATGATTCTTCATTCCTCGCAGAATGTGAATACGATCCCTAGAAATTGTGTGATAGCTCGTAGAAGAATAGTTACATGACGTGGGCACTTCTGCAGTGCCATCATAGACATTACACCAAAAGCTAACAAAACCGGAGCGAAATTATGAATTGTGTAAAGCTTCATTGGTTACAAAAAGGTGACAGGTTCTTACATCTGTATCTAGATAGTGAGCTCTTATTTCGGGAAAATAGTAGTAACAATTTTTCTGCGTTACTTTGGAATGGAAGCAACGTTCCTTCTGCAGATTACTTTATCACAGATAGCTCATGCCTTCAACGACGCTGTGCTGCGAAGTGGTAGCTAATCTCTTTATTCACGCAGCTCAGTCATTATTAAACTACGATGACTGTGCAAGATATTATAATATTCAATTTTGAACATTATTTGCAGATTGCACCGAATTTCTAATTGACAGTTTTCGTGAGTTATTAAGGAAATACAAAATATATGGGGGTTAAACTTCTTGCAAGATTCACTGTCGTCACTTTCTGCGATTTAGGGAAATCACAGAAACTATATTTTTATCTTGAAGCATTTCCACTGATACATTTTTGCATAAAAACAACTAAATGGGATTGTGGGTCCACCTTGATGCAAAACACTCTAGCTTTTTATTTATTTATTCCCAAACTAGTTTCACGGACAATATCGCCATCATCAATAAGTTCTTTAATTCTAAAACATACAAAAAACAGGATACTTATAAACAATGTGAAACATCATTACATGTGTACTGTTTGGTTCCAAACATTGTGTTCTGTGAATATCTTCACAATACCTTATTGACTTAACGTCTCAGCATGGTTTTTTTGTGTCTGTTTCCTCCGTTCCGCCAGATTTGCTGTTGTTTTCGTTGCCGTTTCTTCGGCATACAGCATGTTGTCTGCAACTGTATGTGTGGCTGCTAGTAAACAAGCCTAAACTGGGGTACGGGTCCGGCCAGTGTGGCCGAGCGGTTCTAGGCGCTTCAGTCTGTAACCGCGCGACCGCTACGGTCGCAGGTTCGAATCCTGCCTCGGCCATGGATGTGTGTGATGTCCTTAGGTTAGTTAGGTTTAAATAGTTCTAAGTTCTAGGGGACTGACGATCTCAGATGTTAAGTCCCATAGTGCTCAGAGCCATTTGAACCATTTTTTGGGGTACGGGAACCAGGAATATGTCCCAGATATTCATGTAAGCGAGGCCAACGTTTAAATAGGAGATGCCATAATGATATGATTTTTTCCTTTGTTTTTCCTTCTTAATCTTCCAAATTCTGTTCGGAATAATGTAATTTTGGAAAATCTATAATAATACTTCTTCACGCTACTTTTAGTTAGCTGACGCTATAGTTTGATGACGTGTACCAAAATTGTTTATTTGGGATATTGCAAATTTTACGAGCAATATGTAACAAGTACCATTCGAAAATTACGAGAACAGACTTCAGTACTTCAAACTATTAATGACATATGGGGAGCGCCTTCATTAATGGAGCTGCTTCTAAGACAGAGCAAACAAATGCCACTTCCGTGTGTTGGAAGACATGAGTCGTGCAGTAGGGGTTGGGTGTAGGTTACTGAAAGGCGAGCAGCAGCCACTGCCAAACCGCAAGCTCTACAGTCACTGCGGAAGAGCATTCCTGTTCTTACGTCGTCTCTACTGCAGAATGTGGATGACTTGGTTTCACAGCCAGAATGTGAATACCAGTTGGAAGAATAAAGACTGGGACAACAAAAAAGAGCCGAAGTTTCAGTGCATTCACTAAGCTACTCCGGAAACTCTGTCGTATACATTGCCGTACATAATTAGTTTTATGTATATAAGTTTAGGAATTTTTGCTGCTGTGGCCGAGTGGCTCTAGGCGCTTCAGTCCGAAACCGCGCTGCTGTTACGGTCGCAGGTTCGAATCCTGCCTCGGGAATCGATGTGTGTGATGTCCATAGGATCGTTAGGTTTAAGTAGTTCTAAGTCTAGGGAACTGATGACCTCAGATGTTAAGTCCCATAGTGCTTAAAGCCATTTGAACCATTTTTTTGAATTTTTGCTTGCTGTATCATCGTTTGAATAGGAAAGTTGCAATCCTCCTTCATGTGTGTTGCTGGCATCCGTTGAAATATTTTTATTGGGAAACGCTTCGCCTTCAGACAAGCGTGCCGACAGTAATTGAAAATGGCCCCCAAGTGCCAGATTCCTTATGAATCACGGGTAATCATACTCACTCTGCACCAAGAAGGCAATAGTGTCCGACAAATAGCAAAGAAATTGATGATTTCCATCAGCGGAGTTGTCAAAACCATACACCGGCATCGAGAAACAGGCCCCTATGGAGATCTTCCTCGCTCAGGAGCACCCAGTATAATATCAGAACTCCAGGAAAAGTATTTGGTTCAAATGGCTCTGAGCACTATGCGACTTAACTTCTCTGCTCATCAGTCGCCTAGAACTTAGAACTAATTAAACCTAACTAACCTAAGGACATCACACACATCCATGCCAGAGGCAGGATTCGAACCTGCGACCGTAGCGGTCGCTCGGTTCCAGACTGTAGCTCCTAGAACCGCACGGCCACTCCGGCCGGCAAAGTATTTGGCAGTGACCAGTAAACGTAACAGATTAAAAACTGTCCGTGAATTGACTGCTGAACTAAACGCATCGAGGGATACACCAGTGAGTGAGTCAACAGTGAGACGACGCCTGGCAGACAACAACCTCCGAGGTTATGTAGCAACAAGGAAACCCCTGTTGAACCCTGTTAACAAGAAGAAAAGGCTTCAGCGGGCTAAGACACACCAACATTGGGCAGCGGGGGATTGGGAAACGTTCTTATTCACTGATGAATCCAAGTTCGAAATATTTGGAAGTAAACGCTGTCAATTTGTACGCCGCTTACCCCATGAATGCATGATTCCTCAGTGCGTAATTCCAATTGTAAAGCATGGAGGGGGTTCTGTGATGAAATGGAGATCCTTCTGAGGGAATGAAGTCGGAGATTTGGTGAAAATGATGGAAAACTGAACCCAAAGGATTATCATGCCATTCTCCAGTGACATGTTAAGACATCTGGATTGTGTCTGATCGGGAAAGGGTTTGTCTTGCAGAAAGACAACGACCCGAAACATACTTCTTGCTTCTGTCAGAACTATGTGAAGTTTCTGATGGTTCGTAAAATATTGAAAAACATGGAATGGCTCCCCCAATCCCCTAACTGTAACTCAATCGAGCTGCTATGGGATGAATTGGACGGGAGGATCCGAAAACGGGAAATCATGAGTGGGGCCACAATTGTGGGAGATTCTGCAGCAACAATGGAGATTAATTCCAACAGAAACCTTGGCAAAACTGAAGAAGCGCATGCTGAGAGTGTGCAAGGCAGTGATGAAAACAAAGGGTGGCCATTTAGAGGAATCGAAAATTTAATTGTTGAATCTTCCTGTGTATTATTTGAGCTTAATATGTATTTGGAAAACAGCAAAATGCGTTTTTATACTGTATTTCCTTTCCGTTGTCTATGATTACTGGGTGTTTCCAAACTTATGGAGGGTAGTGTACTTTTACCACAGCGGCATACAGACAGTTTAGAAACTTAGCCATTTCAGAAATACTTCCACCCTTGACCTGAAAGTCAATGATCATGCCCTCTTGGATGTCAGATGAATCTCTCTGCCTTACGACAACGACTGCACTGTTTTCCGACAAATTTTATATGCCCTCCACTGCTAGTGCTGCCACCTATCGTCTGCGAATAGTTTCTGCACGTTAAAGTCGAAAATACTCAGTGGTAACATTAATGTTACTGCACCGTGTATAAACGTATGAGAGAATCGATGTCAACAGTAGAATCGTCCTTCAGATCACGTGAAGTACAGTCATTCATCGTCCGTGACTGTAGAACTTCGAACGCTCTAGCACCTCAGCGATCCAGAAAAGAATCAAGAACTGAATGAAAGATACCATTTGCCAGCTATTCTTTACAGCACGGAGCGGCGAAAGTAATGAGAAGGCAAAAGGACACGACTCGATCAGCGGCAGCTGAAGCATACACGGTGCACTTGTCTCCGTATTGTCGTGGTAGAAATGGGTTCCTGATAGCCCACATTCAAATCGCCAGCGATCTGAATCATAGTACACCGTCGGTAGCCCCGTATTGCTCTGTGGAGCCGAAGTGCTGCCACGATCCCTGCACAGCTTTCCGTAACATACTGCCCAGATAAAGTTAGATTTTCGAAAAGCATCTGATACGGTTCCCCACTGAAAAATTTCGACGAAGGTCCGAACTTATGATTTAGGTTCCCAGATACGAGAGACTTGTTAAGTGATAGAATCCAGCACGTTGTCCTCGTCGGTGAGTGTTCATCAGACAATGGTATCATGAGGAGTGCCCCAGGGAAGTGTGGCAGGACCGCTCTTATTTTCTTTATACATAAATCATCTGACGGACAGGGTGAGCGACAATGTACTGTTGTTTGCCGAGGTGGAGTCGTTGGGTGACTGTAGGAGCATACAATATGACTTAGACAGTATTCCTAGTTGTGTGATGAATGGTACCTTGCTCTAAGTGAAGAAAAAGCAGGCCTCTGTGGCCGAGCGGTTCTAGGCGCTTCAGTCTGGAACCGCGTTACTGCTATGGCCTCAGGTTCGAATCCCACCTCGGGCATGGATGTGTATGATGTCCTTCGGTTAGTTAGGTTTGAGTAGTTCTAAGTTCTAGGGGACTGATGACCTCAGATGTTAAGTCCCATTGCGCTTTGAGCTATTTTGAAGAAAAATATAAGTCAATGAGGATGCGTAGGAAAAACCATCCTGTAATGTTCGAATACAGCATTACTAGTGTCCAGCTTGACACAGTCGAGTCGTTTAAACATCTGGGCGTAACGTTGCAAAGCGATATGAGGTGGAACAAGCATGTGAAAACTGTGGTAGGTAAGCCAAATGCTCGACTTCATTTATTAGGGGAATTTCGCGAAAGTGTACCTCATCCATAAAGGAGACGACTTATGAACACGAGTGTGACACATTCTTTGAGTACTGCCCGATGTTTCGGATCCCCACCTGGCCTGATTAAAAGAAGTCATCGAAGCAATTCAGATACATGCTGCTAGATTTGTCTCAGGTAGGTTCAATCTGCAGGGAAGTATTACGGAGAAGCTTCTTGAGCTCAGATGGGAATTCTGTTGGGAAAACGACTCTAGTTTGGCGAGCTGCTGTTGCGGAAATTGAGAGAACTGGCATCTGAGGTCAACTGTAGAGTGATTCTACTGCCGCCGATGTAGATTTCGCTTTAGGACCCCCAAGATAAGATACGAGAAATTGGGGCTCGTACGCAGGCTGGTAGATATTAGTTTTTCCCTCACTTTATTTGCGAGTGAAACAGGAAAGGGAATGACTAGTAGCGGTACGTGGTACTCTCCTCCATGCGCAGTACGGTGCCTTGCGGAGTATGTATGTAGATGTAGATGTAGTGTCTGAACTCGTGCGATATGCTACATCTAGCTGCAACATTCGGGTGTCATACAAGCCAAATCTTCAAATGGGACAATTTTTCCTGGACCTTTCGCCACTCAGTTTACTGTTTCAGACACCATAGAGGCTAGCTGGCATATGCCGCTGAAATAGCTTCTTTAGAGCGAAGACGGTACGTTTTCAAACATGGGTTCCTCTTCAATATGTTATGTGCTTTCCCCTCTAGAATCCCAGATTTTTGTAACGGGAATATCCGAACGCCCAGTGTATATCAAGCGGTAATTTCTGGAATGGGACAAATGTGAGGTGAGTGTGAAGGTAACTGAGAACTCGTTATGTTCGAGAGACTGAGTGTATGTTTTTCAGCTTCACTTCATTGGTTTCCTGTCATCAAATAATCATTTTAAGACTCTCTAGCGCATGCGTAATTTTCACTCTAAGTGTATGGGATACCCTGTTCCTTATTTATTGTCAAACAAGATAAATCTTTCTCAAAAATGGTTCAAATGGCTCTGAGCAATATGGGACTTAACATCTACGGTCATCAGTCCCCTAGAACTTAGAACTACTTAAACCTAACTAACCTAAGGACATCACACAACACCCAGTCATCACGAGGTAGAGAAAATCCCTGACCCCGCCGGGAACAAATCTTTCTCAAGCATGTATGTCAAATATCACTCATTACTCTCCATAATTTACGTAAGTTATCAGACCGAGCGACTGTTATCCGACGCACGCTTTTCGGATCTGGTTGGGAGCAATGTAAATATAGAATTGGTGGGAGGCATGACGCATAACAACGACTAAAGGAATATCTGCGACGTGCAGAAAAAGCTTATTCACACTGATTAGCTATGTGATGAACTACCAGAGATTTTATACATGTTGATGTGATCTGATAGACGAATGCGATTTCCAGACTTCGTCACTCAGCTAGCCTTCAACAACTAGAGTTCAACGTCTTGGTGTAATCACATTCTAATGGATTTAAGGGTCGCAGTTGCCTGGCTAGAAAGATAAAGTATTTAGAGATCATATACACACAGGAATGACACGTCAAAATGTATTATGTCCACGATGGCACTAAAACCTGTGAGGTCCGCTTTACGAGAGAACAGAACTACGCCGAGGCAACGAACAGCAGCAAGCGTTTCTCTTACATCTAACATACCTGTTTACAAACTTCTAAAATTCTGCGAGGCTTCTGAGTCATCCGACATCCTTGTTTCCTCTAATCGCCACGTCAAATCGAGAGAAGTTCGGTACAAGCTATCGACAGTGTATACACTTTGTTTGCCCAGCAGCGATTATGTCGTATGCGTGTCGCCTATCGGGCAGACAAATTGGAGCGATTTCTGCGGCCGGTAACGGCCCGCCAGCTCTTAGGAATCACTTGTGTCTATTTAATGTAGAATTGATCGAGCATCCCCCATTCGCATCGGCCATGATACGTAGTAGTCACGCACACTGCCCGACGTACAACTTGCGGATTCTAAGCACGTACACGCCCTATTCCGACAGCTGTCAAACCACGCTCTCCACCAAGCTTCTTTTGCTCTCGTTGTTTAACACTTGGAACGCACTGGCATCTCATTTTCCGAACTTCTGAAAGAAGCGACTCACTGATCTATAAAAACGAAAATTAATCGTTTCTACGCCGCATAAGAAGGCATTGCCTGGCTTTAAGTATACGGGCCTCCTTTTGTGCCTGTGGTGTGTAGTCAAATACGAATGAAAAAGGGAGAAGGATGGAAGATTAGGGTTTAACGTTCCTCGATGACGATGTCATTAGAGACGGAGCACAATTTGGGATTGAGAGGATCAAGAAGGAAAACAGCCATGTGCTTTCGATGGATTCTTTCTGACGTTCTCTTTAGACAATTTAGGTAGATAAAAAAACTAGAAGTGGATGTCCGGACGGTGATTTGATTACGAATACGAGTGCCTTACCGATGCGATACCTCGGCCGGTTCCGATTGGAAGAATGTATACTCACGTTCAGACAATAGCACCTACCGGCAAAATTTGCCCGCGGCTCTCGTCAAATGGTCCAAATGGCTCTGAGCACTATAGGACTTACGTTCTGAGGTCATCAGTCCCCTAGAACTTAGAACTACTTAAACCTAACTAACCTAAGGACATCACACACATCCATGCCCGAGGCAGGATTCGAACCTACGACCGCAGCGATCGCGCGGTTCCAGACTGTAGCGGCTCTCGTTGTCGCTATAAACCGAAGGTAATTGATCAGTGTGACTTGAGCACACGTGCAGGATGCCTCGCAGACGCATGCGCGAACCGTCCGTCAAATCAGTTTGAAAGGCGCGCATTATTGGCATGAGAGAACGTGATGAATCCATCCGGGAGCTTGCTGCTCGTTGGGACGAAGTGTTTCGGTCGTGCAACGGGTATATGCAGAATGGTTCACGGAAGGTTGTAGAACACGATGAGATGGGTTAAGTAGCACCACCCAGGCCACCCCTCCTTCTCGGGTTGTCTTACACTCATTCATCTCAAATAGCTATTAAAAGTTCTTATTCACAGACGAGAGAATGGGAAAATGTCGAAGTATTAAAAAGAGGAAGGACGGTAACTGATGTCTAAAATCCAGCCATGTTTATCAGTTACAAACAGGAAAACCTGTTGACGACGTTAACGTATCCTCCTCATCGGTACAGGGAGTTTTATAGTAAATTTTGCAACGTCTGATCCCAATAGTGGAACTGTGTAAGAAACAGAAGTCAGTAGTGAGAAATCTTCCTCCTTCAATTAAATTTTGTTATTCTGTTGTATGAAATTTAAAAGATATAATAAATGCTCTTTGTTGTCTACAATTCTGCTAGTTACAATATTACTGCTGCATTTTTTTACTTGTGTTATGACAGAAAAATGATCATGGCACATGTTAACCCAAACTTTCTTATTGATACTTAGAACCAGTCAGTTCCCTGGTATGGCACTTTGAGCATCCTTAATAAATTATTTATTTTCCAATTTGTCTCGTTATTTTTTGCAGTGATGAGTTGAGCAGCATAAGTTTGTGGTATCAGAATACTTTCTCAATTTTCTGGATAAAAATAAACTGCATACAAAAAAAGATACATTGTTTTTGATTCTCCTGACAAATGTGATATTTGGTGCTTAGAGCGTTTGACATTTCTACTTTTCGTAGTATGTACTACTAACTTTGGTCTATTGATTTATTTCATATAGAACCATACTTGTTATATTTGTCGGACAACTCGGCAAGTGTGATACTTTCATCGAACGCGTCTTACATAGCTGTCCTTGTTTTGACTTTGTTCAGCTTATGTTTGTGAGCCAGGAATCAACTTCGTTTCTATTTGTTGGTAAGTTCTCTCTGTTGTTCAGCACCTTTGTAAACCGTTGTTGACCTTTGGTAGGTAGCTCCCGTATGTCACTGTCTTCATGATATAGTTCTCAACTTATTACGTAACCACCCCCTTTCTCCTCCCAAGAACTGAATGCTTGCTATTGCCTACTGTGGTAGTTTTGGTCATTTTCTCGCTTCGTTAACTAAGAATGCATTTCTATCTTGTAGCTCCCCACTGGCGATGAATGATGCTACGGTACCTTAATGGTTCCTGTACCCCAACTCTACATTTAATGGATCGATAAATTCAGAGTATAATTGTTACCAGCAGGTCAAACACATTTTCAGCATTATTGGGTTATCTAACCAATTGCTGTAGCCAATTTTTGTAAATTTCATTTACTATAATGACACCAGAATCTATGTCCCTATTAAAATATCTATGGGGATCCTGGTGCACTTTGTTTACATTTGTGACGTTAAGTGAGCTGGTCAGTGACCTACCCATGGCGTCAAAAGCTATGCCCATACCTACGACGACATCATTGTGATGTCACAATCCACGCCCCTTTCCAATGACGCCATCAAGATTGCGGATGACCGTAAATTTGAAAATTAAAGATGACGGTAAATCTAAAAATGATAGATGACGGATGACGGTAAATTTAAAAACAGCCAGATGACATTGGCGGGTGAAATTTTTACCACCAATCACAGTACAGTATATACATACAATTTTTCCAAAACCCTCCATTTTCAGAAGTATCCACAGCGAAATTTATAAAAATAGAATTGTAACCTCAGGGACGTGAATGTTTTATTTATGCGTCATGTTCAAAAGTATTCGGAGTACTGTCACCTTGGGTGCCACGTTGAAAACCATTCGATTATATGTAAGTGCACACACACACACACACACACACACACACACACACACACACACACACACACACAGTGAGCAGTTTGCTCACTGTGGCAAAAATATTTAAATGGTACCAAATGGCTCTGAGCACTATGGGCGTTAACATCTGAGGTCATCAGTCCCCTAGAACTTAGAACTATTTAAACCTAACTAACCTAAGGACATCACACACATCCATGCCCGAGGTAGGATTCGAACCTGCGACCGTAGCGCTCGCGCGGTTCCAGACTGAAGCGCCTAAGAACCGCTCGGCCACACCGGCCGGCTGCAAAAATATTCACTGTACTCTGTTCGGTAGTAAAAATTTTCCTGCAAGCGCCATCTTGCAATGTGATTAGAGGAAAAATATTTCGCACGAATGCCACCTCCTTTTTTAATTTTTATATCTCCTGCCATCTGACTTTTGACAACATTATTGAAAAAGGGGAATATCTTGTAATGTAATAATGGTGATGTCATAGATTGGGATGCTTCTTCTGACATCATATGTAGGTCACTTACTTGCTCATATGACGCGACAAATGTAACGTGTGTATCTCCAATCTACACGTGGCAATCCAAAATCTCTATCACTGTCACTTGATCGAGGAATTTATCTGTAGTATTTTCAAAACTTTCGCCGAAACTTTTCATCACGTTGTTTCTTGATGGAGGTGAGCAATAGAACATCTGATTACATTTTCTGCCGAACTTTCACTATTATCTTCACTTGGATTCTTTCACATTCTTACTGTATTTACCTTATTAGACGTTACTGAGTTTTCGCTGTGCTTGGCGTTCAGCCTGTAGTTCCAGTAAGCACTCTATTTTGAATTAAATGTTGCTATTTATTTCTGGTTTCAACCACCTATCTCCTCCAAAAAAAAAAAAAAAAAAAAAAATGGTTCAAATGACTCTGAGCACTATGGGACTTAACATCTGAGGTCATCAGTCCCCTAGAACTTAGAACTACTTAAACCTAACTAACCTAAGGACATCACACACATCCATGCCCGAGGCAGGATTCGAACCTGCGACCGTAGCGGTCGCGCGGTTCCGGACTATAGTGCCTAGAACCGCTCGGCCACTCCGGCCGGCTTTCTGCTCCAAGTATATAGTGTAGCGTTACCACTGTTAATAAGTGAAAATAATTGTGGCACCTTACCCTTCACACTTCTGCAGTTGATTAATAGCAGGTTTCGTTTCTCGATTTGCAAGACCATGTATTCTCCTATATAAGAAAGAGAGAGGACTTACTGTTCGCCGGCCGAAGTGGCATCGGTTAAGTCGATATCTGAAACTATTTGCAGTTATTAATAGGTAGCCTTTCACCTGTGGCTTCGCCTGTGTGCACGTACGGCAGATATATTGCACACGTCTCCTACTGCCTCGTCTCTATTTTCATCTCCTCGTACCCCTATCTATCTCCAATTCCACCTCCCCCTCTTTTTGTCCATCTCTTCCTCTCTCCTAACTCTATCCGTCTGTTCGCTCTGTAGTTTACTGCATCTCACTGTTTACTGATCCTTCAACGTAGCCTACTACTGCGCTGCAGTCTGGAACCGCAAGACCGCTATGGTCGCAGGTTCGAATCCTGCCTCGGGCATGGATGTTTGTGATGTCCTTAGGTTAGTTAGGTTTAACTAGTTCTAAGTTCTAGGGGACTAATGACCTCAGCAGTTGAGTCCCATAGTGCTCAGAGCCATTTTTTTGAACTTACTGTTCGCTCTGTAGTTTACTGCATCTCACTGTTTACTGATCCTTCAACGTAGCCTACTAACTTCAAAACACAGCATTCGCATGCCAGACGTACTCTTCTGTCCAAACACTGCTTCAAGAGATCAGTGCACGGCAATGCTATTAAGGGGGATCCTATAAGTATATATAGATTATTGTTGCTTATGTGAGAGAACACACTGTTAATTACAAACGTAACTCATAGATATCAAAATATTGACATCGGTTAAGTCGATATCTGAAACTATTTGCAGTTATTAATAGGTAGCCTTTCACCTGTGGCTTCGCCTGTGTGCACGTACGGCAGATATATTGCACACGTCTCCTACTGCCTCGTCTCTATTTTCATCTCCTCGTACCCCTATCTATCTCCAATTCCACCTCCCCCTCTTTTTGTCCATCTCTTCCTCTCTCCTAACTCTATCCGTCTCCTCCTCTCCATTCTCTCTGTCAAACTCCACCTCCCCCTCTTCCTTTTCCACCTGCCACTATCCTGCCACATATTCAAACTGCCTCTTACAACTCCTCTCTCTCTCTGTCTATCTCCTTCTCCCTCCCCTCTGTCTTTAAACCTCCTCCTCTCACCTAACAGAGCGATCATATAAATTGCCAGGTTTCCATGTCTGGTGTTAATATCATTAAAACTCTTCTGGTTGTTCTGTCACACCGTCTTATAAAATACTAAAATACTGAAGTATCTGCTCCCCAGCTAATATCTTTTCCCTGAGGAAGGCTGCTGCAACTCAGCCATATCGTCAGTTTATTTTAGAATGTTACAAATTTTATAAGATGACACGGTAGTACACACAAAACGGCTTTCGTGGGTTATAGTGAGATTCATTTTCGTAAACCACACAATTTTTCTTATGTTTATCTCCTTCCGAAACATTTTTATGCACATTTTTACAATCATTTTACTGAAATCTGAAAATAAAAGATGTTTTACGATAAAATTTACAAGTTATAATTAGGACTGCTAACATTTTTATCAACTGCAACTTTTTTACTTTAATTTATAGCTGGTTAGGCTTTGTGGGACCATCATTAACTGGTCAGATAGCTCTTCATGACGTTTTTGTGAAGGTTGTTGGAGGGCTATCAAAATAACTTTTTCTTTTAACTGTTATTTCTCTGATAGTACTGTGGTTTTCACTCTGAGGACTACCTTGAAGTATCTCTCCGTGCTCGTCTATCATGTGCCAACCTCTTCATTTCTGCCTAACTCTGTAAGCTACATCCATTTGAACCTGCTTGCTGCTGTCAGGCGTTCGTGTCAGTCAACTATTTTTACACCTCCCCACCACGCTTACCTCAATTAGCAAACTATTGATTCATTGATGCCTCTGGATATGTCCTGTCAACTGACCCTTTCCTTTATTTACGTTGGACTGTAAATTTATTTCTTCTCCAGTTCGATTCAGTACCTCATCATTAGTAATTCTATCTACTCATGTAATGTTCATCATTCTTCTGCAGCACTATATTTCAGAAACTTCTGTTCTCTTCTTGTCTAAATTGCGTATCGTTTACGTTCATATCTGTACAAGGCTACACATCACACAAATACCTTTAGAAAAGACCTCCTAATATTTAATATTTATTCGATGTTAACATATTACTCTTTTACAGAAATGTTTACCTTGCTCTTGCGAGTCTGCATTTTGTATCCTCTCCACTTCTGTCATCGTCTGTTTTTCGCGGCGCAAATAACAAAATTAACAGGACACATAATACCCTTAGTCTCTCATTTCCTAATTTAAATCCCTCAGCATCGCCTGATTTCATTCGACCATATTTCATTAGTATTTCTTTACTTTTTATTAATATTCATCTTATAAGCTCTCTTCAGTATCCTATCCATTCTAATCAACTACTCTTCCAAGTCCTTTGCCGACTCTGACAGAATTACGATGTCACTGGCGAACCGCAAAGTTTCCTTCTCCCTGAACTTTAACCCCCTTTCGACATTTCCACGTAGTTTCTTTCACAGTTTGTTCTATGTACGGATGGAATAACGCTGGATATAGGCTACAATCTTTCCTCACTCTCTTTTCACCTACTTACTGCTTCCCGTCCATGCTCTTTGACTTTCATCAGAGCAGTACATACGTTCCTATCGTTCAGATAAAGGAACAGTAAAACTCCACATGCTTCTTTTTACTAACAATATTAATAAGTTCATACGCTGAACTTCAAAACTGAATATTTATATTCTAATCCTGTGTGTGGCTACAGTCGAAATATATCTGTTTTCCTACATAATCCTGCATATCATTTGAAATTCTTTCATTCTTTTGTTTTCTCATGCGCCTTCTCTGTCTCTCACATACATTCATAGGTGCTCTTCTCCCTTTTTTTATTTTTATACTTTGTTTTATTATTATTATTATTATTATTCACGTTTGGAACCCGCCTGAATAGACATGCATGATAAAGCGCAGATTCTGGGATGGGAAGGTGTGCGACCCCGGATCCAATCCACCCGGCGGATTAACGATGAGAGCAGTGTTCAAAAATGGTTCAAATGGCTCTGAGCACTATGGGACTTAACTTCTAAGGTCATCAGTCCCCTATAACTTAGAACTAATTAAACCTAACTAACCTAAGGACATCACACACATCCATGCCCCAGGCAGGATTCGAACCTGCGACCGTAGCGGTCACGCGGTTCCAGACTGTAGCGCCTAGAACCGTTCGGCTACGCCTGCCGGCGATGAGAGCAGTGTGCTGGATGTGGTTTTCAGGTGGTTTCCCAATCCGACTAGGAAAATACCGGGCCGCTACCCAACTCCTGCCTCAGTTACACGATTCGCAAACATTTAGAACACTTTCGCTTACTTTCACATGAATAACGCTACATTCAGGGCCTCGCTGAAAATATTTTATGATAACAATACGTCTGTAGTTGTTGGGGTTTAGTGTGAATATGCCGCCGTAGTGGAACTTAAAAAGTTCAAACGCAGGCAGGTTTTCTTTGTACATTTAATTGGTACAGCCATGACAACAGCAGAAAATCCACAGGGGTTATCTAGAGCCAGCGGATCTAATGTCAGGAGAAGTTGGGTACACATATACCGACCCGGAGGGTAGCGGGGTTGCGAAGGGAGGGCATCCGACAGCCCCTTAAATTAACCGTGCCAAATTCGTTCTTAGCCATGCCGACCCTGAGCTGATGAGGGCAAAGGCATAAGAACCAGAAGATTATTTACGTTTCAGCCATACTGGACCAGAGAACCTACGACAAGCGGCATTTTCAGAGGTTTGTGTTAGCTTACCTTTCTGACCACATTACTTAGATTCTCTCAGAATTCTTGCTTTTCCTCTCGTCAGACCAAGTTGTTTCTGTCTTCTTGGGTTTTTCTGGAAGGTCAACTGTCCACTTGTCAATTTTCTGCCTTTTTTCTGTCTACTTCCTTCTTTTACTGCATCGATTCTTTTTATTGTTTCAGTTTTAGCTTTACTGCGAGATTCGCAGAATTCCACAAGCCATGTAGTTAACATGTTTGTTTCCATTCTTTTAATATACCCATACAACGTGTTTTTCTTCAGGGTGGGCCCCACAGCCTCAATAAATTAGAAAAATGACGATTCCACCAGGCTGTGTTTTAAATTACTTAATTTGCACTGTCCATTTTCAAGAACATCTAACAGACGTACAAAACACCACTATAAAAATTTAAAAAAATAAAAAAGAGCAAACGCATATAAATATAATTACTGTGGATATTATATGATTTTCATGTTTTCGCTCTTTTTTACTTTTTTATATTTTTATTATGGCGTGTTCTGTGTTTTATTGATGCACTTGAAAATGGACTGTGTCCTAAACTAGTTGTGCAAATAAAGTAATTTAAAACACAGCCTGGTGGAATCCTTCCATAGAATTTTAGCCTGCGCTTTTTCATGTCTGAATAAATGTTGATTAACTTCTCAAATTTTTTATTTGGTCTTGGTATGTACGTTCCTTCTTGTGTGTGATATGAACTTACCTACTACTCTTCATTCTCTCTTTTGGACTACTTCCGAGTCCCTCTTCCTGTTAAATGATGTGTGTTTCAGCCCCATAAAGGTACTCTGGTTTGATGGCTGTGTTGTAGAGTATTTTGAGATGCACATTTGTTATGGGTGTCTTTTGTAAGCCGGGAAGCTGTTTCCGTTTTAAGACAAGAATTTCGTCACAGGCCAGTTGCCTGAATTGTTTCACCTACATATTAGACTTGAGAGACCCTCTCAGGTATCTTGTATTTTACTAAAAAGTAGACTTTCACGGCCGGAAATGTCATGTCCATTTTAATTATCCTGGCTGTTATGCCGTGGTCGGTTGATGATTTCTTTGTCAATTCCCAACGATTCGTCCCCGTCTGCGGGGGACATCTTCAAAGTGTTCTGTAGCTCGATGGAAGGTCCAACACACCCACTGGCTCGCTACTGACTGCCGCTAAATTCCGTGTCCGCGCGCTCCCGCGCCGAGGCGTGACGTCAGGTGTTTTGAAAACGTCAATGCAATTTGCCGCTGGCCGCTGCCGTCGATCACCCAGTGGTGGACGGGTGGTACAAATCTTCTTCAACATCGGCATCCATATACCGTTTAATTTCACGCCCTCCTCCTTTCGATTGAAATTATTAGGGTGTTTGGCGATTTCGGTTGCCTCTTTGTAGAGCCTTTCGTAATATCCGCTTGTGGCCGCTAGTACTTGCGTCTCCTCAAAACGAATATGGTGTTTACCTGGTTGGAAAGTATGCTCCGCAACAGCTGATCGTTCCGCTTCTCCTCGTTTACAATTGCCCTTGTGCTCTTCCAAACGTTTAGAAACAGTTCTTTTTGTCGTACCCCCCTTGAAGATGTCCCCCGCAGACGGGTACGAAACAATGGGAATCGACACAGAATTCATCAACCGACCACGGCATAACAGCCCGTATAATTATAATGGACATTCTGAATTTTGTTTTTATAATGTCGGATTCTAGGTTATTACTAGACATGTCCTATTTTTTTTTTCAGGAGATATTTGCAGCCATACTCTTTCTGGTGTTTCTTTAAGAATTTCCATATCCTTTTGTGATGTTTGAATGTCCTGTCGTAGACTCGCCAGGTTGTCCTAAAAACTAAGCAGTATATCATTTTTTTTCATTTTTTTTATTTTTAATTATTGTTTTAAATGTTCGTGTAAGAGCATCAAAAAGTACTTAAGTTCGCTAGATGCGAACCACTCATGTGCTAAGGAGTGGTGATGTGCGTGTTGCAGCCTGAAGCCCCCGCCGAAGGACGGCGTGACGAAGAGCAACCCCAGCAAGCGGCACCGCGAGCGCCTGAACGCCGAGCTCGACACGCTGGCCAGCCTGCTGCCGTTCGAGCAGAACATCCTGTCCAAGCTGGACCGCCTCTCCATCCTGCGCCTTTCCGTCAGCTACCTGCGCACCAAGAGCTACTTTCAAGGTCAGCCGCTGCGCCGCGCTACGCTGCACTTGTGTCGCATCCCCTCCCCTTCTCCGAGGACACGTCTTCTTTCGTGGAACATAGCAAGCTGCACAAGTATTGCAGCAAATGGAAGTCACTGGTGAAGCATGCTGCGAGACCACCATAGCAATACAGCTGTTTTTGTTTTTTAAAATGTTTTTACATTCTTTCCCAGTTGCGTTCATCACAAATTTACTAGTATCCACTTTCAAAAACAACTGACGCCTTCTGACCATTGCCTATAGTCAAGACGTACACTACTGGCCATTAAAATTGCTATACCAAGAAGAAATGCAGATGATAAACGGGTATTCATTGGACAAATATATTATACTAGAACTGACATGTGATTACATTTTCACGCAATTTGGGTGCATAGATCCTGAGAAATCAGTACCCAGAACAACCACCTCTGGCCGTAATAACGGCCTTGATACGCCTCGGCGTTGAGTCAAACAGCCTGGCGTGTACAGGTACAGCTGCCCATGCAGCTTCAACACGATACCACAGTTTATCAAGAGTAGTGACTGGCGTCTTGTGACAAGCCAGTTGCTCGGCTACCATTGACCAGACGTTTTCAATTGGTGAGTCATCTGGAGAATGTGCTGGCCAGGGCAGCAGTCGAACATTTTCTGTATCCAGAAAGGCCCGTACAGGACCTGCAACATGCGGTCGTGCATTATCCTGCTGAAATGTAGGGTTTCGCAGGGATCGAATGAAGGGTAAAGCCACGGCTCGTAACACATCTGAAACGTAACGTCCACTGTTACAAGTGCCGTCAGTGCGAATAACAGGTGACCGAGACGTGTAACCAATGGCACCACATACTATCACGCCAGGTGATACGCCAGGATGGCGATGACGAATACACGCTTCCAATGTGCGGTCACCGCGATGTCGCCAGACACGGATGTGACCATCATGATGCTGTAAACAGAACCTGGATTCATCCGTAAAATGACGTTTTGCACCCAGGTTCGTCGTTGAGTACACCATCGCAAGCGCTCCTGTCTGTGATGCAGCGTCAAGGGTAACCGCAGCCATGGTCTCCGAGCTGATAGTCCATGCTGCTGGGAACGTCGTCAAACTGTTCGTGCAGATGGTTGTTGTCTTGCAAAAGTCCCCATCTGTTGACTCAGGGATCGAGACGTAGCAGCACGATCCGTTACAGCCATGCGGATAAGATGCCTGTCATCTCGACTGCTAGTGATACGAGGCCGTTGGGATCCAGCACGGCGTTCCGTATTACCCTCCTAAACCCACCGATTCCATATTATGCTAACAGTCATTGGATCTCGACCAACGCGAGCAGCAATGTCGCGATACGATAAACCGCAGTCGCGATAGGCTACAATCCGACCTTTATCAAAGTCGGAAACGTGATGTTACGCATTTCTCCTCCTTACACGAGGCTTCACAACAACGTATCACCAGGCAACGCCGGTCAACTGCTGTTTGTGTATGAGAAATCGGTTGGAAACTTTCCTCATGTCAGCACGTTGTAGGTGTCGCCACCGGCGCCAACCTTGTGTGAATTCTCTGAAAAGCTAATCATTTGCACATCACAGCATCTTCTTCCTGTCGGTTAAATGTCACGTCTGTAGCACGTCAACTTCGTGGTTTAGCAATTTTAATGACCAGTAGTCTACATCATTCGATTCGAAGTGTAAAATAAAAACCATTTAAGAAACCTTATTAGCACTGTGTGTGGGGGAAATTAAAGTACGGTTCAACAGGGTAATTCAACGACCTTGCCGCAGTGGCAACACCGGTTCCCGTCAAATCACCGAAGTTAAGCGCTGTCGGGCTGGGCTAGCAGTTGGATGGGTGACCATCCGGTATGCCGAACGCTGTTGGCGGGCAGGGTGTACTCAGCCCTTGTGAGGAAAGCTAAGGAGCTGCGTGGTGGAGTAGCAGTAGCTCCGGTCTCGTAAACTGACGTACGGCCGGAAGAGCAGTACACTAACCACATGCCTGTGATCTGAGGATGACACGGCGGCCGGTCGGTGCCGTTGGGCCATCTCGGCCTGTTTGGGTGGAGTTTTTAATTGTATTTCTTTCTTTCAATACGGCAATTACAAACGTATCTGATTTATGAAAGTATGGATCACTGTGAAATAATTCAATATAACAGTTATGGACAGTTCATATTCACACATTTCGTATCTACTTCTGTTTAAACATTTAAAATTTAGTTGAAAGTGATTTGCAAGGTGGTAATATCGGCATAGTGTTTAAAACAAAAGCCGGCCGCGGTGGTCTAGCGGTTCTGGGCGCTCAGTCCGGAATCGCGCGACTGGTACGGTTCCAGGTTCGAATCCTGCCTCGGGCATGGATGTGTGTGATGTCCTTAGATTAGTTAGGTTTAAGTAGTTCTAAGTTCTCTGGGACTGATGACCACAGATGTTAAGTCCCATAGTGCTCAGAGCCATTTGAACCATTTTTTTGAAAACAAAAGTCAGTATTTTTTTATTCCGTTGGCAAATTCACTGCTTCCGAGACACGCCATTATGACAGTCCAAAGAATTATTACGAGGAAAATATACCGTTTGCGACCACAGCTATTTTTAGTCTACTCTAAAGAAAAAAAATTTGGAAACCGCAATAAGCAACTTCGAATAGTAAAGAAAAAATGACATTTTCATCCGTTTTCAGTTTTAGTAGGAAACGATCCGTTGTTAGAGAGAGAGAGAGAGAGAGAGAGAGAGAGAAAGAGAGAGAGAGGGAGGGAGGGAGGGAGTGAACAGCGGGAATCTTTGTAGCCCTCCTATCTCTTTTATGTGTGGAAAACAGACTACTCTTCTCACATTTTTTGCCTATAGGATTGTGTCAGAACAATCTACTTGAACGTTATCAGTTTATCACTCTTGTGAACATCAGAATTCATGCCCTCTCCTAATTGATAGGATTTACTCTCGCAGCGGCATTTCAAATTGACATAGCCGTTAGAAATTTCAGCTTTTTACGGTATAACTTCCGTTCTTCATTGTGCGAAATGGTTTCGAACGAATATCTTTTGTTTGCTGAAAGATCTCCAGAACAATTTGAAAGAGGTTTCAAATGACTTAATCAGTGCTTCCTGTTATTTCTGAACAGAAGTTACGTTTTTAATATACTTGCTTTGTGTTAGTACTGGAAACGAAAACTTGTTTTGATATACGGCAGCTGGACAAAATTAATAAACTTAACACGTACAAAATATCGCAAAATATCGTGGCGTCCAAAGAAATGCTACTTTCCATGAAGTTCGATAAGTCGGCATCACTGAGATTTTTTGCAGTTCCGCAAATAAACAGTTTTAGTCTCTTAAGCGATGCTGGATAAAGGTCACGGAAACGTATTTTTGTTTTTATATTCATGGACCACGTTAATATCAATCTTTGATTTAATTTCCCAATTTCCCAACAGTGTCGGTCAGATTGTTGCCGTTTACAATCTTCTTACAACGTCTCTCCAGCTTTGTCTCTTAGCTTCTAAAACTGGAACTTTTTCTTCCAAGGCAGTCCACAATCACTCTACATTAGTCGAATAAGAGAGCTGTGAAGATCTGTAAAGACCCACGAACGAACATCGTTACCTAAAATTGCTTCATAGACCTTAACAATTACTTTTGCTTTCATTGTGGTCACAGGACCCTCTTAAAAATACCACATAGCAGCTCAGACCATTACGTAATTCTTCGCAGTTGAAGAAGAAATAAAAAGTAAAGTTTACACGTCCAGTGGACGACGAAGCCATCAGAGTTGGAGTACTACTCTCGTATTACACATAGCTGGGAAAATCAACATGACGTGACACTATAGAAGGGTACAATCTGATGTTCGTCAGGATAATCGGACGGGGACAAAACATGAGAACTGCTTCTTAATAACTGCGCTAACTCACTCGGCTTCGCATTTGGAGAAAGACAGTTAATGACATGAGCTTCTTGTAGGTAAACACTCCCGCTGTAAGGCTCGGGGTAAAATTTGCCGTTTGGACCACATTATACACGATTATTAAACTGTCCCTGAAACATTTAAAAAATCGGTGCAGGTAAACGACCAAGAACAATGTGTCAAATGATACAGTACGTGAAAGATAAGCCCTCATCATTTTATACAATGTTTATAAAATGTCGTCCACCCTGCGTCACCAGTACACTTCAATGGTAGTCCAATTCTGCCTATACCCGGCCCAGCGCATTAGGGAGTAACGTTAAGAACAGCTGCTTCTATTCGATGTCGTACGTCTTCGAGGTTCTGTGGCAGAGGTGGAACATAAACGCTATTCTTCATGGAGCCCCAGAAGAAGAAGTCGCAAGGCCTCAATGCTGCCGTCCGTGGTGGGCACTCGAGCAGCGCCACGTCAATGTCTGCAACACGGCTTATCCAGTGACGAGGAAATGTCTCATTCACGTAGTCTCGGACACTATTGTGGAAATGTTAAAAGATGCCATCTTACTGAGAGATGGAAGCCTTGCGATTATGTCAAGTTGTGACACGAGCCACAAGTGCAGCATGTCGAGATTCTACTGACAGTTTTCTCAGCGAAGAGTAAGTGTCCATAGACTTCTTGGACACGGCGCAGAACACGTTAACTTTGTCGGAGTCCTGAACATGTTAGACAACTGCATGTGGATTCTCTGCCACACATATGGGTGGTTAGTGTCGGTTGACTTTTCCCAAAAGATGAAAAGTGGCTTCGTCAGTGAAGATTAATTTGTTTGCGAAGTCATCATTTGCAAGGTGATTCTACATATCGATGCAGAACTGCAGACGGCGCATTTTGTCGTCATGGCTTATAGCTTACAGTAACTGTAATGTGTATGGCTTTACTCATAATCGCTTACGAATGATTTTCCAAAGTGGTGGCTGAGTTCCGCTCAGCCTCGACAGGTAGACTTCGTGGGAATTGGCAACATCGCATCCCTAATATGGTCCACTGTCTGTTCTGACATGCCACGCTTTGCATCGCACAAACAACCATGGTCCTCGATTTGTTTTGTATTACTTCGCTGTGCTATTGTAAACTGGTGATGTCTTGTGAAATTTGTCACAAAAAGCTCTTTGCACACTCACTATCGAGTGGCAACCGGTAAATTCTAGCATAGAATATGCTTTCTCTGCCTGGTTCACCCGCATTTCCAGAAACTACGGTTGTTGGTGGCTATGTCGGTGGTTTTTCAAAATAACTTTCCTCGCCACGTTCAAATAGAACTTTGAGAGTTTGTCTTTCGCGTATTGTATCATTTGTTACGTTGTGTTAAGCAATTTACGTATACCGATTTTTTAAAATGCTTCATGGAGTTTATGACAGCCCTGTATTTTTATATTTGTCGATAGTCACTTGGTATCCAAGAGCAGCCTCAATACGAACGTTTTGTTTATGCAAAATCCACCCCACTGTTTTTGTGTTATCCACGCACATGTTAATCTCAGTATTGATTTTCGTGGCAGTAGTCACCGTTTTAGAGGTAGAAATCCCTTTTAATGTCTTCCTCTCACTATCAGTAAGTTTAGTCTCTCTTCCACTATTGTGTGTAGGAAACGAAGTTTCTCACGAACATCACGTGATATTAGATCCACTACAATCTGCTTGTGTTTAAAGCTTTTAAGTTCCAATACGACGGTATACTCACTCTAAACCGCAACAACAGGTGAATTGACACCATAAAACACTTTCAGTGGAGTTACATAACAGGGGAAAACCAAAGTCAGTGACTGCATACTATATTTAAATCAAAGAACACGCACCAAAAATGATGTTTCAAGGTTTTTCATTCTATTTTGTCTAATCACTGCATCAACGTAGTCTGTTTTTGAGCTTACATGACGTATGACCCAAATAACACAAATGAAAACAAAGTTTACCACTTGAATAATTTGTTCTGGACATGGTTACGTTTTGAAGTAAATATTATTACTCGAAGTTAAACTCTGAATAGAGTTGTAGAATTATTTTTATTCCAGTTTCCCGATTCTTACAAAATTTGCGTGCTCATATAACTTATCTGAATAGCACGGGACGCATCGTAATCAGAAAACAGCAGATCTGTATTCTTATAGCCGGCCGCGGTGGTCTCGCGGTTCTAGGCACGCAGTCCGGAACCGCGCGACTGCTACGGTCGCAGGTTCGAATCCTGCCTCGGGCATGGATGTGTGTGATGTCCTTAGGTTAGTTAGGTTTAAGTAGTTCTAAGTTCTAGGGGACTGATGACCACAGCAGTTGAGTCCCATAGTGCTCAGAGCCATTTGAATCTGTATTCTTATAGAATATCGACAACATTACTACCAGTTTTCGTGTATATTCTACTGTGAAATGAAGTATGCTTTTAATGCAACGCATCAGAATTACCGTAAGATTTGTGAAACACGTAGATCAAGGCGTACGCCATTCTAGTTAACGTATGCCACACGACGACTAATAAATACGTCGTCTGGTGAATGGTGGCTCTTGCGTGAGGTTTAAAACATGTCATACTGCGCTGCATGTGGGAGTTCGCGGAATACAGTTTTCGGTACTGTTCACTTCATTGACGGCCTTTACAATGGTAAATGTTGTAAGCCACACTACATAATCCCAAGGGAATCATGCACTTTCAATGTTTAGAAAACTTTCGTACACAAACTCTAAAATAATTCTTCCGACTAAGCAAGTTAAGTAGGTCTGAATATTTTACACTTGTACATACAGTTGATGTGTGTTGATTGGAATAAACGAAAGAGTCATTTGTTTCCACCTAGCGACAGAGCTTAACTTCCGAAATTTCACAAATTAACTTTCCGTACTTTCTAGTTTCTCGTTTTCAGTTTCACACCAAAAACTGCTTTAAACACGGTTTCCGGCTCACTTGTTAAGGATTTGTTTTGCCTGATTCCTGTTTTTCATTATCCGCGCAGCTGTTTGCGGTTGTGAGTGTGCAGTGTAAAACAGATTCTCATATGTATAGAACTAAGAAGAATCTAATAATGTAAAAAAGGTCCGTCAAATTCATAATAAATATTGCTTCTTTTTTTGTCAAGAACTTTCTTATATATTAAAGCAACATTAAATAGGCACAAAGCGTCAAAGTATTGTTGTTCTCAGACTTTGACGGTATCTCCCCTTCGAGCGTTTCATATTAGTGATTTCCGTCATTATCATCGGATTCTTTTCATTCCAATGCGGAAAGTTGAGCTCCATGGCGAAAGACTTGACATTGCCCCATTTAAATCTGTGGCATAGGCTAGGCGCAGAACCGCATACCACCAACCCGATGTGGCTTACAAGTTGCTTGCTCTCATTAGTTACGCAGAGTTTCTTTTCTTAGGAACTTTCCGTTCTGTTCGAGATTGTCACATCGTTAACGTTATGTGTTTCAACAAGAGGCAATGGCATAATTTCGCTCGCTTATATATAATTTGAATTTACCGCTCCAGAAGCATTGTTATTCAGAGAGAATTAAACGCTAATTTGAAAACAAATGTATTCTCTGGAAGAGATGGCGTCTAACATGGCTCTCCGATCTGTTTGCACGTATGTCTATCCCTGAGCTATCCGAGATCGAAACCTATGTCTGTTAACTGGTATTTCGTTTTATATTGACTCAACCAGTGAATAGAGCACACATTTGTATGCTGAAGGATGACATCATTCAAAGTACATTGTTTGCTACACCATTGATTATTGTTATAGTGGCAGGACGCTCAAGGTGACATAACATACTCGTCTTTGACATGTAATCTCCCCGTTCCCTTTCTCTGCTGCCGATAAAACACGCTGTGGAATTCTCCCTGGTAGCTTATACGGATAAAGGTTGTATAATACTAAGGCGTGGTCCTAGTGCATAAAGATATACACTGGACGAGAACTTGTGGCCTTTTATACCTCTTAATAAAAGCGAAGGTTAAGACGTAATTAGAGAGCCCTGAAAAATTTCCGATGCTGAAGACGTCGTGGTTACATACGAAAGGCCAATATCAGCCGTTACAAAAATGTTGTTCGAGGAACCAGATCGGCCATTAGCAGGGAAAGGGAGTAATAGAATGCAGAAGTAGTCTAAAATGGTAGCTTGATGCAGCTACCACCCTTCTCGGCGGGCATGCGGCCATCGCGAGGTGATATTTATGATAAAATTAAGAGGTAGGCCCAACACGCCGTGGGCAGTGGCCTATGCTCCCAAATACTGAGCTCCGGCGCAACCCACCGCCCAAAGCATACGCAAACTCATCTCTGCTGCTCACCATATTCACATTGGAATATTCAGTTACAAGTATTGTTTACTCTGTCACACCGTTCACAGTTAAGTGCAAAACTGCTCGCAGTTTTACCAAAGCGTAAAATACACAAATTCTTGCACGTACAACACCAAACTTCGTCATAAATCTAAATGTACACTACTGGCCATTAAAATTGCTACCCCAAGAAGAAATGAAGATGATAAACGGGTATTCATTGGAAAAATATATTATACTAGAACTGACATGTGATTACATTTTCACGCAATTTGGGTGCATAGATCCTGAGAATTTAGTACCCAGAACAACAACATCTGGCCGTAATAACGGCCTTGATACGCCTCGGCATTGAGTCAAACAGAGCTTGGATGGCGTGTACAGGTACAGCTGCCCATGCAGCTTCAACATGATACACAGTTTATCAAGAGTAGTTCAAAATGGTGCAAATGGCTCTGAGAAATATGGGACTTAACATCTGTGGTCATCAGTCCCCTAGAACTTAGAACTACTTAAACCTAACTAACCTAAGGACATCACACACATCCATGCCCGAGGCAGGATTCGAACCTGCGACCGTAGCAGTCGCGCGGTTCCGGACTGAGCGCCTAGAACCGCTGAACCGCTAGACCACCGCGGCCGGCTATCAAGAGTAGTGACTGGCGTCTTGTGACGAGCCGGTTGCTCGGCCACCATTGACCAGACGTTTTCAATTGGTGAGAGATCTGGAGAATGTGCTGGCCAGGACAGAAGTCGAACATTTTCTGTATCCAGAAAGGCCCGTACAGGACCTGCAACATGCGGTCGTGCATTATCCTGCTGAAATGTAGGGTTTCGCAGGGATCTAATGAAGGGTAAAGCCACGGCTCGTAACACATCTGAAACGTAACGTCCACTGTTAAAAGTGCCGTCAGTGCGAATAAGAGGTGACCGAGACGTGTAACCATTGGCACCCCATACCATCACGCCGGGTGATATGCCAGTATGGCGATGACGAATACACGCTTCCAATGTGAGTTCACCGCGATGTCGCCAAACACGGATGCGACCATCATGATGCTGTAAACAGAACCTGGATTCGTCCGAAAAAATGACGTTTTGCACCCAGATTCGTCGTTGAGTACACCATCCCAGGCGCTCCTGTCTGTGATGCAGCGTCAAGGGTAACCGCAGCCATGGTCTCCGAGCTGATAATCCATGCTGCTGGGAACGTCGTCGAACTGTTCGTGCAGATGGTTGTTGTCTTGCAAACGTCCCCATCTGTTGATTCAGGGATCGAGACGTGGCTGCACGATCCGTAACAGCCATGCGGATACGATGCCTGTCATCTCGACTGCTAGTGATACGAGGCCGTATGGATCCAGCACGGCGTTCCGAATTACCCTCCTAAACCCACCGATTCCATATTATGCTAACAGTCATTGGATCTAGACCAACGAGAGCAGCAATGTCGCGATACGATGATCCGCAATTCCGATAGGCTACAATCCGATCTTTATCAAAGTCGGAAACGTGATGGTACGAATTTCTCCTACTTACACGAGGCATCACGACAACGTTTCACCAGGCAACGCCGGCCAACTGCTGTTTTTGTATTAGAAATCGGTTGGAAACTACCTTTATGTCTGCACGTTGTAGGCGTCGCCACCGGCTCCAACCTTGTGTGAATGCTCTGAAAAGCTAATCATTTGCATATCACAGCATCTTCTTCCTGTCGGTTAAATTTCGCGTCTGTAGCACGTCATCTTCGTGGTGTAGCAATTTTAATGGCCAGTCGTGTATATTTATACTCTACAAATTGCTGGAAAATACGTGTAAGATCTGTCTGAATTCCACAGCTTTACATCGCTCTATACCAAAAACTAGCTGCCAGTCTTTGTACGAGGCCAATATTTTTGAAGATCTCATGCAATAGTACAAAACGTCAGTCACATAAAACTTACTGTATCTAACTTCATCATTTTAGTAAAATCATTGATTGCAATTAATAATATTCGGCAGCTGACCGACACACCATATGAACTCTTATCATAGTGTCACATTTCTCTGGGATACAGGTGGCCTTTTTCTGCACCTGTCTTTTGCCTGGGGCAAGGCTCTCTAGTTATCCTGTAGATTGCCTTACCAGGATATGGTGTGTTTATAAACGTCGAATCCATCAGTTTCCGCTGACCATGGCTGTTAAGATGTCACAAGTGAAGAATACGATTTGAGTTTCATATGATAGATGTCTTTGGATCTATCCATGCCATGGAAACAGTCGTTTTGTTGAAGGTATGCCATTATGTTTGAACTCAGGATATGATCGAGAATCCTGTTACATATCTTAACAGGCCTGCGGATCGTTTGTGCTACTTTTATAATGAATGGATGTGATTTGTACTTAGCTACAGTTGTTGAGGACAGTTCTTTTCTTAAAATGGTTGCAGTTATTCTTGATTAACACCACAGCTAATCCTTCTTGACCACTAGTACTGTAATCCATATGATTCAGTTTCTTCGGTACCTGAATTCACTAATAGCACCAGTCTTTTGTCGTCGGTTGTGAACAAACATTTGAAGAGAGAGTTGCGCAGGACGTGCGAGGGACGTGGGCTCAGATGTCAGGATTCGCGGCAGAATCACGAACAAGTGACTGAAAAAGAGCGCAGATCACTTTGTTTACAAAATGAGTAAGAGATACGATGCAAAGAATTGTAGACCAATGTTAATGACATCGGTATGTTCGAAAATCTTAGAGCATAATATTTTAAGCTTAAACTTTATGACGTTCCTGGAGGAGAACAACCAGCACGGATTCAAAACGAAAAACAAAAACTAAACACTGGTGCGGAAAATAGCTTACACTATTAACACACGCCGGCCGCGGTGGCCGTGCGGTTCTGGCGCTGCAGTCCGGAACCGCGGGACTGCTACGGTCGCAGGTTCGAGTCCTGCCTCGGGCATGGGTGTGTGTGATGTCCTTAGGTTAGTTAGGTTTAAGTAGTTCTAAGTTCTAGGGGACTTATGACCTAAGATGTTGAGTCCTATAGTGCTCAGAGCCATTTGAACTATTAACACACGACGTCTTGCAAACAAAGATCCTGTGCACACCTGAATTCAATCTCCTTAGATTCGCGAAAGGAGTTTTACAGCAAGCTGAATCATCGATTACCAACTACTATACAGTCATACGGAGTGTCTTTGCAAAAATTAGATTGGTTCGATGAATATCTTACTAATAGTTCCGAGGATGTTATATTGGACGACGAATGTTCCTCAGAAACGGCTCAAATGGCTCTGAGCACTATGCGACTTAAGTTCTGCGGTCATGAGTCGCCTAGAACTTAGAACTAATTAAACCTAACTAACCTAAGGACATCACACACATCCATGCCCGAGGCAGGATTCGAACCTGCGACCGTAGCGGCCGCGCGGTTCCAGACTGTAGCGCCTTTAACCGTCCTCAGAAACAAAAATAACATTAGGTATTAGTTAGTTTCATGCTCTACGCATTATTTGAAAGATTCTTCTATCGATATGATGTGAAAATGTTCAGTTTACAGAATATTTACAGCGTTAGCATCAATGAATACATATTTTTTGTAGCCTTATTCATGCTCTTACAATTAAAAACTAAACTAGGGTTCTATTTCTTTTTTCTCTCTTACAGGCTACCAATTTTTAAATAGAAACTTGTCAATGGAATAGAAGCAGCTGTTCACGAGGAATGATTTTAGGTTAGATTTAAAACTTGATTTGCTACATGTTGGACATGTTATGTTATTGGGAAAATGATCAAAACCTATTGTTGCTGCATACTGAACTCTTTCTGAACCACTGACAACCTTAATATAGGGTAATAAAAGAAGTTCAGTAGCATCTCTAAAGCTCTTAATACACACGAGCGATTTATCAGAACATGATTAGCTTCACCGTAAGATCGTTCGCTGACAATGCTGTTGTGTACACGAAAGTATCAGCGCTGTGCGATCGTAAGAAAATACAGAAAGTCATGGACAAAATTTTTACTTGATTAATGAATGGCAGCTCTCTTAAAATGTGGATAAATTTACGGTAATGCCTATAACAATGAGGAGGAATCCTATAGTATCCGATTGCAAGATTGCTGATGAACGTCTCGAGCACGTCACATCGTATAAATGCTAAGGGGAAACACTGAGAAGTGATGTGAAATGGAAGAATTGCATAAAATCAGTATTAGGAAAGCTGAATCGAGGACTCAGATTTGTTGGAAGGGTTCTGGGAAAGTACAATGCATCTGCAAAGATAATGGCATACAAGACGTTAGTGACAAATCAGTATCATCCATAAATACGAGTAGTGTAACAAAAATGATCGTTGCCCTTAATTGGGAATCCTTGGAGGAAAGACGACGTAGATCTCGTGAAGCCCAATTTGGAAAAGTTAGTGAAACTGTATTCTAAGAAGACTATCATTATTCTGTCCTCATCGTATGCTTCGTGTAGGAATCGTGAGAATAAAACAAGAGAGATTAAGGTGCCTACAGAGGCATATAGGCAGTAATTTTTCCTCGCTCAATCCGCGAATGAAACAAGAAAGAAAATTGATAATATTTATATGATGTGCCCTTCACCACTAACTGCACAGTGACTTTCGGAGTACACACTGTTGAGCTAAAACATTGTGGCCAGCTGCTAAACAACGTGCCGATGCACATTTGGAACGCAGTGCAGCAGCGATTCTACCTGGCATGGATCCGACAAGTCTGTAGTAGGTTTGCGTGGGTCTGTGGCACCAGAGTCTATGGAGAGGTCACGCGATTCAGGTAAATTACGGGCCAGGTGGTTTGCGGGTTCGGAGCTGGCGCCCAATAGCGTACCAGATGTGTTCATATCGGGCGAATTTTGTGGTGAAGGTATCATGAGTTCATTGTCATGCTCTTCAGACCACTGTAGCACGATTCCTGTCCTGTGATACTGACAGTTATACTGCTGGAAAATGTCGGAAGTACATCATGCACGAATGGATGTAGGTGGCCCAGTAATAATGGTCAGGTAGTCCACAAATGTCACAGTGCCAATGACGCTATGGACGACGAGGTGAATGTCGTCCATAGCATAATACTACGCTCACCATCCTTCGTCCGCGGCATGGTGTACGTTTCGAACAACTGTTCGCCGGCCGGAGTGGCCTTGCGGTTCTAGGCACTACAGTCTGGAGCCGAGCCACCGCTACGGTCGCAGGTTCGAATCCTGCCTCGGGCATGGATGTGTGTGATGTCCTTAGGTTAGTTAGGTTTAATTTGTTCTAAGTTCTAGGCGACTGATGACCTCAGAAGTTGAGTCCCATAGTGCTCAGAGCCATTTGAACCATTTTTGTACAACTGTTCGGCTTACTGACGATCACGTCAACAAGAAACTGGATTCATCCGACCAGACGACATGTTTCCATTGATTCACGGTCCAGTATCGACGATTCTGGTCCCATTGCAGTCGTAATTGATGATGGCGTTTGGGTGAACATGGAAACACGCTGAGGTCGTTTGCTGCGCATCCCAGTGTCCAACAATGTCCGCTGAACGGTGTAATCCGAAACACTTGTGGCTGCATTAGTATTTTACTCTGTCGTCAGATGTACCACAGATCGCCACATACTCTACTTTACAGAGCGGAAAAGCCACGTGCTGCGATTTGGCGTGAATATTCAACACCTCGTCATCCACTCGCGACTTCATCGTCCTTCAACAACTTCTCATAGATGCTCGCGGCAATAACACGCGAACAGCCGATCAGCTTCGCCGATTTCAAAATGCTCGTTCCCAGGCGCCGGGCAGTAAGAATCTGCCAATTGCCAAAGTCGCTTTTTTCAGTAGATTTCCCCATTTGCGGCCCGTATCATCGCAAGTGCGATTCCCCAATCATTTCTACTCCACTTATACAGGGTGTTACAAAAAGGTACGGCCAAACTTTCAGGAAACATTCCTCACACACAAAGAAAGAAAATATGTTATATAGACATGTGTCCGGAAACGCTTACTTTCCATGTTAGAGCTCATTTTATTACTTCTCTTCAAATCACATTAATCATGGAGTAGAAACACACAGCAACAGAACATACCAGCGTGACTTCAAACACTTCGTTACAGGAAATGTTCAAAATGTCCTCCGTTACCGAGGATACATGCATCCACCCTCCGTCGCATGGAATCCCTGATGCGCTGATGCAGCCCTGGAGAATGGCGTATTGGATTACAGCCGTCCACAGTACGAGCACGAAGAGTCTCTACATTTGGTACCGGGGTTGCGTAGACAAGAGCTTTCAAATGCCCCCATAAATGAAAGTCAAGAGGGTTGAGGTCAGGAGAGCGTGGAGGCCATGGAATTGGTCCGCCTCTACCAATCCATCGGTCACCGAATCTGTTGTTGAGAAGCGTACGAACACTTCGACTGAAATGTGCAGGAGTTCCATCGTGCATGAACCAAATTTTGTGTCGTACTTGTAAAGGCACATGTTCTAGCAGCACAGGTAGAGTATCCCGTATGAAATCATGATAACGTGCTCCATTGAGCGTAGGTGGAAGAACATGGGGCCCAATCAAGACATCACCAACAATGCCTGCCCAAACGTTCACAGAAAATCTGTGTTGATGACGTGATTGCACAATTGCGTGCGGATTCTCGTCAGCCCACACATGTTGATTGTGAAAATTTACAATTTGATCACGTTGGAATGAAGCCTCACCCGTAAAGAGAACATTTGCACTGAAATGAGGATTGACACATTGTTGGATGAACCATTCGCAGAAGTGTACCCGTGGAGGCCAATCAGCTGCTGATAGTGCCTGCACACGCTGTCCATGGTATGGAAACAGCTGGTTCTCCCGTAGCACTCTCCATACAGTGACGTGGTCAACGTTACCTTGTACAGCAGAAACTTCTCTGACACAGACATTAGGGTTATCGTCAACTGCAGGAAGAACTGCCTCGTCCATTGCAGGTGTCCTCGTCGTTCTAGGTCTTCCCCAGTCGCGAGTCATAGGCTGGAATGTTCCGTGCTCCCTAAGACGCCGATCAATTGCTTCGAACGTCTTCCTGTCGGGACACCTTCGTTCTGGAAATCTGTCTCGATACAAACGTACCGCGCCACGGCGATTGCCCAATGCTAATCCATACATCAAATGGGCATCTGCCAACTCTGCATTTGTAAACATTGCACTGACTGCAAAACCACGTTCGTGATGAACACTAACCTGTTGATGCTACGTACTGATGTGCTTGATGCTAGTACTGTAGAGCAATGAGTCGCATGTCAACACAAGCACCGAAGTCAACATTACCTTCCTTCATTTGGGCCAACTGACGGTGAATCGAGGAAGTACAGTACATACTGACGAAACTAAAATGAGCTCTAACATGGAAATTAAGCGTTTCCGGACACATGTCCACATAACATCTTTTCTTTATTTGTGTGTGAGGAATGTTTCCTGAAATTTTGGTCGTACCTTTTAGTAACACCCTGTATATTTTCCTTTCCGCATCACGTGCGTACAGCACCCCCAGCAGCATTCAATCTCGTGATGGGTAGTGGTCATAATTATTTATGGGTCGTCGATGTGTATGTAAATGTAGATTAAGAGGTAAATGGCATCTCTCAAATTACAGGCAAAAATCCTAATTTATTGAGTCCTACGTTATGTAGTTACGTCCGCCCAAATCAAACTCCGTTAATAATGCTTAGTTATTTTTCTCAGAAAGAGACTGACAAAGCAGCTACACCGTTCTGGTTTTTTAACTGTCGGCAATAGTTGGTAGTACCATCACCCGCAATGGGTGGAGTGGTTGGTAAAAGCTAAACAGATCGGAGAAAGCAGCAACGTGCTCAGACACAAAGAAAGGGCAATGACCATCTGAAAAGAGCACAGCGAGAGAAGCGGAGGAGCAGAAGGAAGCCACGCCATCAGTTACAGATCTGCTCTGCTGGCAGAAGCGCCGTGTGATCATATGACGAGACTCCAACACCATGGCTGGATGTTTAGAAGAGTTAAATGTGTTTGCCTGAGGGAACACAGCAGTGGTTGTAGCAGTGGCCTCAGTATTTTAGCTTACAAAACGCGAGCCTGCTCTAGAACGCATTGTGAACCATGAGTAAAACTTTCAAGCAATAAAATGGATTTATTTCACGTTGTGGCAGGCGAAACGGCTTTCATAGAATAAACGTTTGCTTTATTATTTTAATAATTTTTTCAACACTCTTTTTTGTAAAAGAGACAGTCAGATCTCACGATTCTGGTCGAGATTCTGAGACAGAGTTTTGCCAGGATGTTTGCTGAAGGGTCATTGCGTAATCCTACCGGTAGCCAAGCTTGTTTCTGCTAGTATCTGCCCATTTACGGCTTTGCTCTTCGCTTTGAACCTATTGTGCAGTAAATGCTGATTATTCGAACGCCTAAAAATTTCTGATAAATGCATCCTACACTGAAGAGCCAAAGAAACTGGTACACCTGTCTAATATCGTTTAGGACACCCACGGGCACGCAGAAGTACCGCAACGCGACGTGACATGGACTCGACTAATGTCTGAAGTAGTGCTGGAGGGAATTGACACCATGAATCCTGCGTCGCTGTCCATAGATCAGTAAGAGTGCGAGGGGGTGGAGATCTCTTCTGAACAGCACTTTGCAAGACACCCCAAATATGCTCAATAATGTTCATGTCTGGGGAGTTTGGTGGCCAGCGGAAGTATTTAAACTCAGAAAAGTGTTCCTGTAGCCACTCTGTAGCAATTCCGGACGTGCAGGGTGTCGTATTGTCGTGTTGGAATTGTCCAGGTCCGTCGGAATGCACAATGGATATGATGAATGGATGCAGGTGATCCAACAGGATGCTTAGATACGCGTAACCTGTCAGAGTCGTATCTAGACGTATCAGGAATCCCATATCACTCCAACTGCACACGCCCACACCATTACAGAGCCTCCACCAGTTTGAACAGTCCCCTGATGACATGCAAAGTCCATGGATTCGTGAGATTGTCTCCATACCTGTACACGTCGATACAATTTGAAACGAGACTCGTCCGACCAGGCAACATGTTTCCAGTCATCAGCAGTCCAATGTTAGTGCTGATGGCCACAGGTGAGGCGTAAAGCTTTGTGTCGTGCAGTCATCAAGGGTACACGAGTGGCCTTCTCCGAAAAGCCATATCGACGATGTTTCGGTGAATGGTTCGCACGCTGACACTTGTTGATGGCTCAGAATTGAAATCTGCAGCAATTTGCGGAAGGGTTGCACTTCTTTCACTTCGAACGATTCTCTTTAGTCGCCGTTGGTCCCGTTCTTTTTCCGGCCACAGGGATGTCAGAGATTTGTTTTACCGGATTCCTGATATTCGTGGTACACTCGTGAAATGGTCGTACGGGAAAATCTCCACTTCATCGCTACCTCGGAGATGCCGTGTCCCATCGCTCGTGCACCGACTATAACACCACTTTTAAACTCACTTAAATCTTGGTAACCTGCCATTGTACCAGCAGTAACCGATCTAACAACTGCGCCAGACACTTCTTGTCTTATACAGGCGTTGCCAATCGCAGCGCCGTATTCTGCCTGTTTACATATCTCTGTATTTGAATATGTATGCCTATACCAGTTTCTTTGGCGCTTCAGTGTATATCAAGTAGATATATTCGAACTAATTCTGCGATCCAACACGCCTTGAGTGAAATGGCAGTCAGAGGACAACTCTAAAAAATTTCACTGTGACTTTCAGTTCCTAAGATATTGTTTTGTAAACTATGAGATTAGGCAACAGCCTTGCCACCAGGCACAGAATGTTGGAAACCGAGGATCACTTGGAGGGGAAGAAGAGGGATCGTTTGTGGCTTTGTTCACTCAGCCACTCCAACAGTCGCATGACGATATTGATAAAAACATGGAAAATCGAAACCAGTGTCACTAACTTAATGTGGAACACCACACATCGCTGTCTTAGCAAAGCCTTGTGGCGCAGTTAGACCTTTGCCTTTTTCTGACCTGTTGATGAAGTGTCGAAATAGTGACTGCTCTGTAGGTTACTGTGGTAACTACCGTAACTGGGCAACGTAGCGTTGCGTTTGCGTTATGTGTTATGAGCTACTGTGTAAATGACAGCAAGGGTGACACTGTAATGAATACATCCAAATATTGGGATGGTGCCTGGTCATAGATCCTGTCTGATTTTCGTTCTACCGTCTTAAATGAAAAGTCCCTTCCTTCCCGCCAAATAACATCCGGTAGAAATAAAAAGCATAGCTACAGCACAGAAACGTAATATCTATTATGGCAAATTTCAAAGCGATGTAGGTAGAATAATCGTTATTCGCAGTGGAAGTTCCGCAACAGGATCACAGTATACTTACCGACCATAGTAAGACATTAATAAAATGATGGGACCATATTACGGGAGATGTTATCGTAGTTACCTATTCGTAAAGGAACAACTGAGTTATTTTGTCTTTTAGATTTCTTTCAGACGTGAGAAGACGAAATCTGTTCCTCGTAATGTTGAGATTGATAGGACGGTGCAAAGTCAATGTGCTCAGTGGAATACAGGTGATGGTTTCTGCGAACGTTCAACAGTGACAGGTATCTCTTTAGGTATCTAGCTTCTGGAATCTAACAACTGTAGTTAGACCATTATATTTAGTGTAATCGGATCAGATATGGGGGAAACTGTAACTAAGCACATGAGTTGTGGTTGAGAAACTAACATCGACTTCGTGTTTCTTTCAACAGTTCACAATCTTTATGAGGTGTTGTACATCCAGATATTCTATCACAAAAGTATATGGTTGCTATTTTCAGTATTTTTCAGATTATGCTTGGTACGTGAGAAACTTTTATAACGTTGAACTTTCTGGCGCACACGTTCACGAGCACTGTGAATTTAGTTATTGTCAGAGATTATTTTTCTTTTTCTCTGCCGTAATTACGTACAGCGTGGCATCTTAGATTGTAACTGACAGCGGTGGATGTATTTTACATCACTGGTATCAAGTTTAATGTTATCAAAAAGAACGAAGGAGGCTGAAAAATGTTGTGTTTCATCTCATCATTTGCTGCCATCAGACTTGGGTAGTAGCGCCACTACACTTTTTCTCTTAAAAACCGTGTGGCTTTCTAGCATCCCATTTACGGAAGTACCTGTAGAAACATTCTCTGCGCTGACGATATTTTCCTTCACACTGAAAGTTCCGAGACGAATTCCGTTAGCAGTATGTAGTACAGAAATCCTGCTACGAAGATTACTATTTAATGCACGTCTTTTGGTGACACTGAATCCAGCGAACAGCGAATTGGTCACTACAGCACTCACGAGGGGTCACCGGTGCCCGGCAAGGGAAACGCAGTTCTACAGTTTTCGTTCCGTTCATATTGATTAGCTCCTTCATTACTGGCATTAACGCCAATTTCGCCCTCCCTCCGCCGTCCGCTAATCACAACGCTCGTCGGGAAGCCCTTAACTACGCAGACCTGTGACCTGGATCCCTCTCGCCGGGAGTAATTTCGTGTCGCGAAAAACTACTGGCGACCTCTGTGGTAAACTTCTCGGTCCCCTCTCGTTCTCACGCTAGGTTCTTGCTCCAGTGTACGTGTATGAGGCGTACCGAGCAAGTTCAGGGTGCGTTATTTCAATGTTCAGTTCACTACAGGGAAGTTGAAGGCCTTTCAAAGAACGACGTTAGCAGAAGTTACACTTAACTGAGTTTGAACGAGGTCGTGCAATAGAGCTACGAGAAGGTCGATGTTCCTTCTACGAAATTGCAGAAATACACTACTGTACATTAAAATTGATACACCAAGAAGAAATGCAGATGATAAACGGGTATTCATTGGACGAATATATTATACTAGAACTGACATGTGATTACATTTTCACGCAATTTGGGTGCATAGATCCTGAGAAATCAGTACCCAGAACAAGCACCTCTGGCCGTAATAACGGCCTTGATATGCCTGGGTATTGAGTCAAACAGAGCTTGGATGGCGTGTACAGGTACAGCTGCCCATGCAGCTTCAACACGATACCACAGTTCATCAAGAATAGTGACCGGCGTATTGTAACGAGCCAGTTGCTCGGCCACCATTGACCAGACGTTTTCAATTGGTGAGTCATCTGGAGAATGTGCTGGCCAGGGCAGCAGTCGAACCTTTTCTGTATCCAGAAAGGCTCGTAAAGGACCTGGAACGTGCGGTCGTGCATTATCCTGCTGAAATGTAGGGTTTCGCAGGGATCGAATGAAGGGTAGAGCCACGGGTCATAACACATCTGAAATGTAGCGTCCACTGTTCAAAGTGCCGTCTGTGCGAACAAGAGGTGACCTAGACTTGTAACCAATAGCACCCCATACCATTACGCCGGGTGATACGCCAGTATGGCGATGACGAATACACGCTTCCAATGTGCGTTAACCGCGATGTCGCCAAACACGGATGCGACCATCATGATGCTGTAAACAGAACCTGGATTCATCCGTAAAATGACGTTTTGCCATTCGTGCACCCAGGTTCGTCGTCGAGTACACCATCGCAGACGCTCCGGTCTGCGATGCAGCGTCAAGGGTAACCGCAGCCATGGTCTCCGAGCTAATAGTGCATGCTGCTGCAAACATCGTCGAACTGTTCGTGCAGATAGTTGTTGTCTTGCAAACGTCCCCATCTGTTGACTCAGGGATCGAGACGTGGTTGCACGATCCGTTACAGCCATGCGGATAAGATAGATGCCAGTCATCTCGACTGCTAAAGATACGAGGCCGTTGGGATCCAGCACGGCGTTCCGTATTACCCTCCTGAAACCACCGATTCCATATTCTGCTAACAGTCATTGGATCTCGACCAACGCGAGCAGCAATGCCGCGATACGATTAACCGCAATCGCGATGGGCTACAATCCGACCTTTATCAAAGTCGGAAACGCGATGGTATGCATTTCTCCTCCTTAGACGAGGCATCACAACAAAGTTTCACCAGGCAACGCCGGTCAACTGCTGTTTGTGCATAAGAAATCGGTTGGAAACTTTCCTCATGTCAGTACGTTGTAGGTGTCGCCACCGGCGCTAAAATTGTGTGAATGCTCTGAAAAGCTAATCATTTGCATATCACAGCATCTTCTTCCTGTCGGTTGAATTTCGCGTCTGTAGCACGTCATATTCGTGGTGTATCAATTTTAATGACCAGTAGTGTACTTGACAGGCATGTAGCCACTGTGCGTGAGTTCTGGTAGCGGTGGTCAGGGTAATGTAGGTCTCAAGAAGACCGGGCTCCTGATGGCCATTTGACACTAACCAGACGGAAGATCCTCGTAACTCAGTGCATGGCTCTGGTACATCGCAACTACATCTGCAGCAGCAACCTGAGCGGCGGATGGCACCACAGTTGATACAACAGACTGTTACAAATCGATTGCTTCAAGGGAAGCTTTGAGCCAGACGCCCTGTTCCGTGCATTCCACTGATCCCAAACCACCGCCATTTGCGACCTCAGTGGCACCAAGCGAGAGTTCATTGGAGGTCAGGGAGGAGGTCTGTTGTGTTTTCTAATGAAAGCTGCTTCTGCCTCGGTCCCACAGATGGCCATGTGTTGGTTAGAAGGAGGCCAGCTGAGGACCCGCAACCGACCCCTCTGTGAGCTATACACACTGGACCTACACTTGGAGTTATGGTCTGGGGTGCGATTTCGTATGTCAGCGGGAGCACTCTCGTGGTTATCCCACGAACTCCGACTGCAAATTTGTACGTCACTCTGCTGCTTCGACCTGTCGTGCTGCCATTCATGAACAGCAGTCTACGGGATGTTTTCAACAGGATAACACACGCCCAGATACCGCTGTTGTAACCCAAGACGCCCCACAGAGTGTCGACATGTTGCCTTGGTCTGCTCGACCTCCAGATCTGTGTCCATTCGAGTACAAATGGAACATCATCGGACGACAACTGCAGCGTCATCTGCTCCCAGCACTAACCGTCCTGTACTGACCGACCTAGTGCAACAGGAGTGGAACCCAATCCCACAAACTAACATCCGGCACCTATACAACACAATGGACGCACATTTGCATGCTTACATTCAACATTCTGGCAGTTACACCGGTCATTAATGTACCAGCATATCACATTTTCGCCGGCCGGTTCTAGGCGCTTCAGTCTGAAACGGCGCGACCGCTACGGTCGCAGGTTCGAATCCTGCCTCGGGCATGGATGTGTGTGATGTCCTTAGGTTAGTTAGGTTTAAGTAGTTCTAAGTTCTAGGGGACTGATGACCTCAGATGTTAAGTCCCATAGTGCTCAGAGCCATTTCACATTTTCAATGGCTTATCTCGCGCTTACATTAACCTCGTGATCTTGCAATGTTAATCACTTAAATGTGTTACCTAGACAAACGTATTCCCGAAATTTCATTACTCTACATTAATTATTATTTTGTGTTGAGTGTGTGTGTGTGTGTGTGTGTGTGTGTGTGCGTGTCTGAGTGTGAATGCCTAAGGGACCAAGCTGCCTAGATCATCGGTCCCTAGACTTACACACTACTTAAACTAACTTATGTTGAAAACAACACACACGCCCATGCCCGAGGGAGGACTCGAAACTCCGGCGGGAGTGGCAGCGCAGTCCGGGACATGACGCCTCAAACCGCACGGCCACTCCGCACGGTAGTGTATATGTAACAAACAGTTTTCGTACAGCCACAGTTGTTCAGACTTTAAACTTGTTAACACACGATAGAAGACTGCTACTAGTAGATAGTACGAGTGTTGTGAGACATGTTGTTACTTACGTAACCCACCTTCGTGAGTAAGTCGCTTACACATGTTCGTGCGGTTGTGGATTCACGTAGACAGCCTGTTCTGCTTACAGGTGTGGAAGTGTGCTCTGGTTCTTCACCAAAGAATTAAACAACCCTTGAATTAGTTCCCAGTTGAAAAAATGTAGGGGATGCTACAGAATAACACACAACACCTGTGAAAGAGTTCGAGGCCGTAAAAAAATGCAGAGGTACATTTTTTATCTTACGCTTGCCAACACCCCCATTAAAAAATAAAAACTGTGTCATTCTTATCGAAACATTGCGTATAATTTATTTGCTCAAGCAAAAAAAAGATAAAGATTCTCTTAGTAATGTTATAAATGATCTTGCCTTCGAAAACGGTGTATATGCATTACGCGCCTTGTAACACGTACAAAGGGCAGACTATGAGTATAATAGAGGAGACCTTAAAGTAGCACCAGCGACGCTACCGACTATAATATCCAAGCAAATCAGATGTCAATGACAGGTAGCAGCCGCAGTAGCCTAAGTCACTAAAATAAATTTGTTCTGGGACCACTCGGCACAAAGGTAGCCAGTTAGACTCTTGATGCTGGATGAAAACAGCGCACTGTGGTGAAATTTCACTGAATTCATAAACTTAACAGACTCAGAGTCAGAATAGGCGCAACTGACCACCCAGTGCGTCAGTGATCAACTAGATCTCATGTACCTGATAATCGTCATCACACAATCGCGTGCGTGGCCTAAGCAAGTTATCACCCACTTCACCAATCGTGGATATGGTTCGCCTGCAGACACGATCCTACCAACACCACGACTAAAGACTAAGTTAGGTTGGTCTTCTAGTCTGACGACTTTTTGCTCAACTCTGTGGACAGGCGTGTAAGTATTTAGTGTCAGCATGGTATCCTCAGTATTGGCTATCGGTGGAAACTGCATGGTATTTGACGAGTTTCCACAATATACACCTTTCTGTCTGCAACGCATGGCGCACATCGCGTTCTTCTTATTAAGCAGATGCTTTGTAGTGTTATACCGTTTTCGAAACAGGGACGATATCTATCAAGAAAACAATACAACATCACATCGCTCTTACCCTGTTCTGAAATGTTTAAAAGAACGAAGGACAGACTTCCGTTATACTAAGTGTCCGTCACGCTTAGTAACTCTTAATTTCATTAACCACCTGTGGGACTTCAAGGAATAGCATATTCCGTTGTTCGCTATATTCCTCACTGCCAAATCGGCATTGAAATAAAAAGGTTGCAATGCGGGCTGCATAGTAAACCCTACTAACAGATTAATTCCGACATCTCAATGTCCGTGGATCGACTCTATACAGAATCCGAACATACATGGTATTGCATGTTCCCTGTTCAGTAATCAGACAGTTTAGAAGCCAGAACTTATCATGGTAGCGCTTCACTAATGGTAACAGATTGATTTCCAGAAAGAGCCCTACCAAATTCCCATTTTATCCCGATTTTTATACCCTATGGATTTCCAAAATCTCTCAGACGAATGTGTCCTACCCTGCTCTTTGTGGATGGAATTTGGAAAGTACCGTATCCAACATGAACTGGAACACATAATATTTCATAAACGGTTCAAGATATCAGGATATCTAAACAGTGTTTCCGCGGAATGATAATATGTAACGGGACAAATATTATTCTAAATGGTTAATACTCGTAACATTTTGCCTACGTGATATTGGAGCAGCAATAGTTATTTTTTCAGTTGCATGATGTTCTTTATTAATGGAACTCGCTAGTTCGTAAAAAGAGGAGTAGGATGACGTAACAAAGACACTGCTCGCAGTGACACTTTTCACAAAAGCAGGCAAGGAATATGCTACTTATGAAGCTGAAGTGTACAGAAAACTGTTCATTTTTACCTTAACCGCTGCGCAAACAACTGGTGACGAGGCAGAAGGTGTGATGTGTCGACAGGCCTCTCTGTCGCACTTCATAATTTTACAGGCTGTTTTTTGCGAGCATTTGCATGTGCTTCACAAACTTACTTTTCTTCACATAAGCTCTCGAATGTTTCTATGGAAAGCAGGTAGCCGCATCTAAAAATTCTGTTGCTCGCACATCTTGATAGATAAAACAATTAACAGTCTTAATTATAGAATAAACTACTCGGCCTTTCGCATAATATCATTTCCTAAAGTGTTTGTTTTATTATCTGGAGCCATTTACGAAATTTTAGAGGTGTCCACTCCCACCCCCCAAAAAATAACTAATAAATAAGGAAGCACTTGACAGAATGAGATTTTCACTCTGCAGCGGAGCGTGCGCTGATATGAAACTTCCTGGCAGATTAAAACTGTGTGCCCGCCCGAGACTCGAACTCGGGATCTTTGCCTTTCGCGGGCAAGTGCTCTACCAACTGAGCTATCGAAGCACGACTCACGCCCGCTACTCACAGCTTTACTTCTGCCAGTATCTCGTCCCCCCTGCCAGTATCTCGTCCCCCACCTTCCAAACTTTACAGAAGCTCTCCTGCGAATCTTGCAGAACTAGCACTCCTGAAAGAAAGTATATTGCGGAGACATGGCTTAGCCACAGCCTGGGGGATGTTTCCAGAATGAGATTTTCACTCTGCAGCGGAGTGTGCGCTGATATGAAACTTCCTGGCAGATTAAAACTGTGTGCCCAACCGAGACTCGAACTCGGGACCTTTGCCTTTCGCGGGCAAGTGCTCTACCAACTGAGCTATCGAAGCACGACTCACGCCCGCTACTCACAGCTTTACTTCTGCCAGTATCTCGTCCCCCACCTTCCAAACTTTACAGAAGCTCTCCTGCGAATCTTGCAGAACTAGCACTCCTGAAAGAAAGGATATTGCGGAGACATGGCTTAGCCACAGCCTGGGGGATGTTTCCAGAATGAGATTTTCACTCTGCAGCGGAGTGTGCGCTGATATGAAACTTCCTGGCAGATTAAAACTGTGTGCCCGCGAAAGGCAAAGGTCCCCAGTTCGAGTCTCGGTCGGGCACACAGTTTTACTCTGCCAGGAAGTTTCAAGGAAGCACTTGATTTCTGTACTCGGACGTACTAGTGGTTTTGTAAGACTTATTTTAAAATTTGTCAATTAATTAAGAAGATATTAGAGAATTCCCTTAACGTATTTCTTTGTTACAATTCTTCGTATAATCTCGTTATTATTGTACGACGTTGAAAATGGTAAATAAAGCGCCACAGCTGAAGTTTTAATAATTTAAGCGTAAAGGCAACGTCAGAGAATAAGAAAGGAATGTACACGCAATGGCAAGAAATCCGATAAAACTTGGCCATTGCAAGCAATTCCCAATGTCAGCTAAAAATAAAAAGAGAGAGAAACGCTAGGCAGGAAGAGTTGGGCTGCCACCGTCACACAGTAGAATATGCGCCACTTTGTTTGGTGAACGTTTCCCCAGTGATTATCAAATACCATTAAACGAGCCCCCGGTTTACGGGCGACGTTTATCCGTTCAGCGATAATAGCACATTAATTTGTGGGGCCGTCGTCAAGATTAAAACAGGCGCGGTTAATGGTCAGGCTTTAGCGACGCCACCGAATGAGAATCGAATTACGCCTCTAACGCACATGAAATGTGATATTAACATCAACGGAAACCAAGACCTGCTGCCACCATTATGCACCTACGTCATTTAAGGGCAGCCCATCTCGCTGTTGTCAACTTCACGAGTGTATCGGTAATAGCGCCAAAACTGATGAGTCTCACTAGCCAATTTTGTACAAATATGCCAAGTGTTGTATATTTTTAGGGTCGTAACAGCTACCGGTAGCTTGCCTTATATGAAAATGCGTTTTAAAACATTATATTAATTTGGATAATCGCCCTCACCTAGCAGCTAAACTAATTGTTCAAAACTAACAAAAATCTAACACTCTTCATTTTTGGTATAAAAAACATTGTATTTTTCCATCAAAACCTTTGCCTACTTTAAATTTGTGTATTTTCTCTCACGCAGAATAAAGATTGTGAGAGAATCTTCTACAGTAAAAGAAACAGGTTCAGAAGCAAGCTCCAACTTTTGTGGAGTTCTAAAAAGTTCTGAAATTTATTTCTCAGGCATAATGCGTGTGTGTGTGTGTGTGTGTGTGTGTGTGTGTGTGTGTGTGTGTGTGTGTCAGTAAACGCTATTTTGAAAACGTATAACTCACAAACTCTCCAAGAACGACGCTTAATATTTCACGAAAGTTGCCTTAGAAAATCCCAAGAACTGTTATTCGTGGTGAAAATTGTGTATATTTTTGAACGTTCTTCGCACAGCTTCATCAGGAACGTGAAGATGAAACACGTCAAGCGATCGTTCACACATAGTCATACAACCGATCGTTCATCTCACGCTTCACCTGTGAATGGGAAGTGAAAAATCTTACTACAGGGTACAATAAATACCTTACAGAAATTCTGCGGTATCGATGTAGGTACAAAAGCGTAGTATCTCCGGCGCTTTTTTGAACCCGTTAATGCCTGAATAGCCGGCCGAAGTGGCCGTGCGGTTAAAGGCGCTGCAGTCTGGAACCGCAAGACCGCTACGGTCGCAGGTTCGAATCCTGCCTCGGGCATGGATGTTTGTGATGTCCTTAGGTTAGTTAGGTTTAACTTGTTCTAAGTTCTAGGGGACTAATGACCTCAGAAGTTGAGTCCCATAGTGCTCAGAGCCATTTGAACCATTTTTGAATGCCTGAATAAATAGCCAGATGAAAGATAAAAATAAAAAACTCCGGCGCTTTAGAGGTACCCAAAATGCTCAGCTTGGTAGCTTCATGAAGAATCAGCATCTACTGGCACTGGCATTCAAAAACAGTTAATCTTCCTGTTATTAACTCTGCATTGGTGTAATGCAAATTCGCGACACTCGGCATTAAGTGGTTAAACTGAAGCTACACTCCTGGAAATGGAAAAAAGAACACATTGACACCGGTGTGTCAGACCCACCATACTTGCTCCGGACACTGCGAGAGGGCTGTACAAGCAATGATCACACGCACGGCACAGCGGACACACCAGGAACCGCGGTGTTGGCCGTCGAATGGCGCTAGCTGCGCAGCATTTGTGCACCGCCGCCGTCAGTGTCAGCCAGTTTGCCGTGGCATACGGAGCTCCATCGCAGTCTTTAACACTGGTAGCATGCCGCGACAGCGTGGACGTGAACCGTATGTGCAGTTGACGGACTTTGAGCGAGGGCGTATAGTGGGCATGCGGGAGGCCGGGTGGACGTACCGCCGAATTGCTCAACACGTGGGGCGTGAGGTCTCCACAGTACATCGATGTTGTCGCCAGTGGTCGGCGGAAGGTGCACGTGCCCGTCGACCTGGGACCGGACCGCAGCGACGCACGGATGCACGCCAAGACCGTAGGATCCTACGCAGTGCCGTAGGGTACCGCACCGCCACTTCCCAGCAAATTAGGGACACTGTTGCTCCTGGGGTATCGGCGAGGACCATTCGCAACCGTCTCCATGAAGCTGGGCTACGGTCCCGCACACCGTTAGGCCGTCTTCCGCTCACGCCCCAACATCGTGCAGCCCGCCTCCAGTGGTGTCGCGACAGGCGTGAATGGAGGGACGAATGGAGACGTGTCGTCTTCAGCGATGAGAGTCGCTTCTGCCTTGGTGCCAATGATGGTCGTATGCGTGTTTGGCGCCGTGCAGGTGAGCGCCACAATCAGGACTGCATACGACCGAGGCACACCGGGCCAACACCCGGCATCATGGTGTGGGGAGCGATCTCCTACACTGGCCGTACACCACTGGTGATCGTCGAGGGGACACTGAATAGTGCACGGTACATCCAAACCGTCATCGAACCCATCGTTCTACCATTCCTAGACCGGCAAGGGAACTTGCTGTTCCAACAGGATAATGCACGTCCGCATGTATCCCGTGCCACCCAACGTGCTCTAGAAGGTGTAAGTCAACTACCCTGGCCAGCAAGATCTCCGGATCTGTCCCCCATTGAGCATGTTTGGGACTGGATGAAGCGTCGTCTCACGCGGTCTGCACGTCCAGCACGAACGCTGGTCCAACTGAGGCGCCAGGTGGAAATGGCATGGCAAGCCGTTCCACAGGATTACATCCAGCATCTCTACGATCGTCTCCATGGGAGAATAGCAGCCTGCATTGCTGCGAAATGTGGATATACACTGTACTAGTGCCGACATTGTGCATGCTCTGTTGCCTGTGTCTACGTGCCTGTGGTTCTGTCAGTGTGATCATGTGATGTATCTGAGCCCAGGAATGTGTCAATAAAGTTTCCCCTTCCTGGGACAATGAATTCACGGTGTTCTTATTTCAATTTCCAGGAGTGTATATTCGAGGAACGTCGTTACTAATTACCAAAATGCCGCTGTACGAATACAATCTTTACTGTCGAAACTAAGTTTAATATATATATATATATATATATATATATATATATATATATATATATATGTGTGTGTGTGTGTGTGTGTGTGTGTGTGTGTGTGTGTGTGTGTGTGTGTGTGTAAGAAAAAGCCTGAAAAGCTTGTAAGTAAGTTGCTGTGCTGAGAAATAATGTAAGAGTGTTGCTGTGCTGAGAAATAACTGTTGAAGAAAAAATCGATACGTTGCGTCTGATACGTTACGACTGATGATAGGATACATACCTGAATAACGGTCTGGCAATTAAATATCTCTAAGTGCTAATTTTGGTGTACATCAAGATGTCTTATATGTATTGTATTTCCAATTACTATTTTCGTATTAAAGTCTTCTAGAGTTTGTAGAGGACACGTAGTAGATAAAGTTTTGATAAAGAACCCATATCCTGGAACGTTTCGTTTGGGTGTGAAATAAGTTTGAGGATTGGATCACTTTCAAATCTCTCGCTTCAGGGCACGCACACAGTGACGACAATGAGCTGTGACATGTGTGCTCTAGAGAGGAGGCGCTCCACGTTGCGTTCCTGCTGTTCTTTGCACAACGTGTTACGTGTGACCCACGCTTTCATATGCACTCAACCTGGTGTATAATGAATAATTTCTGCTGCTGCCAGAACTCGTGCAAGGTCTTCTCCCGACTTTACACGAGTCTCATACACAAGACTTCTCACATGGCCCCACAAGAAAAAGTCGAGAAGAATTAATTCTGGCGAAGGACTTGATCTACCTTTACCTATCCACCTTTCATAGTGTGTTTGGCTGATTGGCTGATTGGTTGGTTGGTTTGTTTGGGGAAGGAGACCAGACAGCGTGGTCATCGGTCTCATCGGATTAGGGAAGGATTGGGAAGGAAGTCGGCCGTGCCCTTTCAGAGGAACCATCCCGGCATTTACCTGGAGTGATTTAGGGAAATCACGGAAAACCTAAATAAGGATGGCCGGACGCGGGATTGAACCGTCGTCCTCCCGAATGCGAGTCCAGTGTCTAACCACTGCGCCACCCCGCTCGGTTGTTTGGCTGAGATGTTTGCGGAAGTCACGTGCAGAATGCGCGGGTGGACCATAATCTTGGAGCCACATTTTCTGACAGAATGACAGTATCACACCTCCCAATAACTCCACCAGTACCTCTTGCAGTAATGTTAAGTATCTGGGACCCGTTAGGCAACACAGGAGAACATACAGCCCAATAAGACGACCATCAATGATGTTAGCACATGCATTGATACCGAACTGTTTCTGAAATCCACGCGTATGTGTGGCATGAGGATTTTCGTCATCCCACATTTGACTGATCGAAAGTTCAAAACAATCTCCCAGGTGAAGTGAGCTTCATTCGCGGAAGTGGAAATTCGGACTTGCCGACACAGTGATGTAGAAGCCACGTGCAGAAACTGACAGTTGGTGGAAAATCTGCCGGAGGCAAGGGTGGTAAGGGTGAAGTTGCTGGTCATGCAGAACAAGCTCGACGCCCGTGTGGAGCACATTCATGGCATGGACAACGTTTCGAGTAGTCGTCGTCGGGTTCTCTTCTACGTGACGGAGGACGTCATCTTCAAAGTCGAGGCACGACCGTGGGGCAACATTCTGAGGTGTGGGGTTGACCTGTTATTCTGTTAATCTGCGCAACGGATTAATCTGAGATGTACCCTTTACCCTGTGGCTCCTGCAAGATGCAATTTCCACCCCCACACTACTACAGAAGTCAGACAGACGCTCCTAACGTTCTACAGAGAAATGCCTGAAAAACTTTCAGCAATAAATATCTTTTGGAGTCGTCCGCTGTAAGGAAATGACATAAAAATTCACAAAATTTCTTATGTAACTAGTGGGATACTTGGGTACTGGAGTAGTGCTAGTTAGTGTAAGAAAAACATGAAACTAACGAAAGTTATTATTTATTTTGCAAAAATTCTGAGAAATCACAATGACACTTTTAGTTATGAATTGAACAAGTTATATCCTGGTTCTTTTCGGAACGTGAAGTTACCTCTCAAAGATAGGATTCGCTAATGAAATTTCTATACAAAGTTTAAGATGGTTGTTGACTTGGCAGAATGGTTGAGAGACGCGCCTATTCAACTTGAATAATTATCCTTTAGAATGTTGCTAGGTACGGTCGACGCTGTCGCGTGTGAAATGCAGTGAAGTGTACTGTTGTGGAGGAAATATGGGGCTCGCAATAGCTGTAGCACACAATACCGTAAGCTGCGATGACTGCTGTCTGCGCCGCTCTCTGCTGACAAATAAGATAACTCCCGTTCTATCTGCATTGACCTTCGCCAATCAAACTCTCTCTATGCCTTGATGAAGTCAAGGATTCCTATTCGCCCCTAGTCTAACTATTGGCGTGGCACACCGGTCAGATAACCAGTCCACCGCGATGCCACTCAAAATTCGCTCGCAGGCGTTTAACTATAACTCTGTCCGTTCACACCGCACAATAAGTGTGTTGGCCAACACAGTGAACAACGCTTAATCGCAAGGACTCAATATGGAGTAGCACTTCGATTCGCTCTCGACAGGGGTGCTCTCCCATTGAAGTACTGAGGAGAGACTTGTTCCTCGCTCCAAGGGCGACAACGGAACGGCGCCTCTCCACGCCAGACGTGAAGGGGTGTATCTTTCGGTCTCTTCCATTATTCCTTCAGCTCAAGGCGTCAGGAATATCGTCTGCCAATCAGCATTACTCTTATAAAACGGGAAAATGACGTTTCGTTTAAGGCGACCAATTCGGAAACCTGTAACATTGGCGTTTGGTGTTTGCTGTCTCCCTGTGAAAATCTCTGAAACTGCATGGTATGTGTAAAGAATGCGTAGGCTGGCTGCTCCCACACAATGTAGCGGAATTTGCTTTTAAGCCGAACACTGTGTTGTTCCCCCCTTTCACTCAGGCCCACGCTGTCCACTACACGGGCGGTCACCAGCTGACATAGGCTGGGTCGTCCTCTGAAGGGACCGGCATCCCATTGTGTGGTTTCTCTCCCGAACTTAAGCTTCTGTGACCGTTGTGTCTGGAATGTATGTGTGTACGCCAGCCTCGAGTATTTCAACCACGGTGCTCTTACTTGTTAATTGCATATCGTTTACATGAATTCATACAACATTGACTTTACCTTATCGAGTTTGCGTTCGAATGAAGCGTCTTGATGTGCGGAATATGATTGTGAGGGCGGAATATGTAAGCAATGAAGGTCAGGAGACCATGACGTCTTACAACGTAGCCGATCCTCCCAGTTGCTAACATCCTAGTTTGTCGGAAATGTAATTGTTGTCGGACGAAAATGTTATGTGACGGACTGGGACGACTCGAGAGACATTCTCGAGACATACGTTGTGCAGCTCTACACCCAGCTACACCGCAAATCATCAACATCTCTGTGTACTGCTAAAATGCGTATTCTACCAATCTGTATCGTCTCGGTCGTCCTTACTGCTAAATAACGGACTGACAAGTGAACAGGATGCTGAAGCAGTGATTACAAACAGATGGCACATTCCGTCAGGGGACTGACTCTGTTCGCGTTTATGTACCTATCGTTAAGATCTAAAAGTCATCCGACATTCAAATATATTTTATACCCAAATGCACATTATATCGAACTCTTATGCTCATACGTTTCTATAATTAGGTCACTGAAGATAATCGTTTAATTGAAACTATACTCGTCAAAATGGAATATATTCTTGCAGCTGCTTTTTGGTAGTTAATTATGACATTATTCAAAAGTAAATTTATAGATATTTTATCGTGATGAGAAAGATGTTACTGAACTATCGGAATTTCATTCGATCATTAATGTCTAATTCCATTCCTAATTACTGATCCTAACATGTTAGTGCAGGAACACTGGAACAGGTAACAGCTGTTTCGAATCTCGATGGTGGATGAGATTTTAGTCACTAGTGGGTGGCCGGCAGCAATCATCCTTCACCGTGTCACGTCTCTCCATGCTATGGCACTCTTTAGTGTGATTTGGAATACAGTCCGTGATGTTTCCGCAGGATTTGGCAACAAATTAGTAGAAAGTTAGTAGAAATTCGTGTTTCTATAAAAAGATCGATGCACGAAGCACATAACCTCCACTGTCATACGTTAGCGAAAGTTCTTTCCAGAAAATTCTAGTCCGACGTAAAATCGCTAAGCGGGTTGAAGATCAAGGAGTCTGATGTGGTAATAGTAGGCAACAACAACACAGCTGAAGTTTCAAACGTGAAATTTCACGTTTAAAAAATCATTTATGCAGGGCAATCGTTCAGACATAGCATCGTTCGATCGCTGCTCAACCTGCCTTATGGAGGACATAGTAATAAGCATCCCTGGCGATGAAAAGCATCTAAAGAAGTTAAAAACAAATAAGTCGCTATGTCCAGATGGAATCCTAATTTGTTTTTATTGAGCGTACCCTTTGGCGTTAGCCCCCAACTTAGCTTCCATTTACCGAGAATGTCTCACCCAGAGCATATTTGTAAGCGACTGGAGAAAAGCGCTGGTGATTCCTGTATGTAAGAATGGTGAACAAGAAACTCGAAAAATTCAAGATGAATGTCGTTAACTGTGGTATGGTACAGAAACCAGAGACAGGGGTATCGTCAGGAGTGCCCCAGCGAAACGTGGCGCGACTAATCTGTCGGATAGTGTGAGCAGCAATCTGCGACTGTTTGCTGGTGACGGTGTTGCGTAACAGAAAGTATCATTTTCTAGTGGCTTTAGGGTGATATAGGATGACTTTGACAATAACTGCAAACAGCCTTGCCGCAGTGGTAACACCGGTTTCCGCCAGATCACCGAAGTTAAGCGCTGTCGGGCTAGGCTAGCACTCGGATGGGTGACCATCCAGTCTGCCGAGCGCTGTTGGCGAGCAGGGTGCACTCGACCTTTGTGAGGCAAATCGAGGAGCTACTTGATTGAGAAAGCCGGCCGGAGTAGCCATGCGGTTCTGGGCGCTACAGTCTGGAACCGAGCGACCGCTACAGTCGCAGGTTCGAATCCTGCCTCGGGCATGGATGTGTGTGATGTCCTTAGGTTAGTTAGGTTTAATTACTTCTAAGTTCTAGGCGACTGATGACCTCAGAAGTTAAGTCGCATAGTGCTCAGAGCCATTTGAACCATTTTTTTGATTGAGAAGTAGCGGCTCCGGCCTCGGAAACTGACATACGGTCGGGAGAGCGGTGTGCTGACCACATGCCCCTCCATATCCGCATCTAGTGACGCATGTAGTCTGAGGATGACACGGCGGTCGGTCAGTACCGTTGAGCCTTCATGGCCTGTTCGGATGGAGAGACAATAACTGCTCGTAACGTTGCAAAGCAACATGAAATAAAACTAGCAAATAAGGACGGTTGTAGAATGAGGTTTTCACTCTGCAGCGGAATGTGCGCTGATATGAAACTTCCTGGCAGATTAAAACTGTGTGCCGGACCGAGACTTGAACTCGGGACCTGTGACTTTCGCTGACAAGTGCTCTACCGTCTGAGCTATCTCATTCTGGAAACATCCCCCACGCTGTGCCAAAGCCATATCTCCATTATATCCTTTCTTCCATGAGTGCTAGTTCTGCAAGGTTCGCAGGAGAGCTTCTGTCCAGTTTGGAAAGCAGGAGACGAGGTACTGGCAGAAATAAAGCTGTGAGGACGGGGCGTGAGTAGTGCTTGGGTAGCTCAGATGGTATAGAACTTGCCTGCGAAAGGCAAAGGTCCCGAGTTCGCGTCTCGGTCCGGCACATAGTTTGAATCTGCCAGGAAGTTTCAAGGTCTGTTGTAGATCGACTTTGGTTTACTGGGAGAATTCTAGTAAAGTGTACCTGATCTAGAAATGTGACCGCGTACAGAACACTTGTAAGACATATTCTTGAGTACTGATAGAGTATTTGGGACCCTTATTAGATCAGATTAAAGGAAGACAGCGAAGCAATGAGATATTTGTTAGCAGTAGGTTCAATCAAGACGTGAGTGTTACTGAGATGCTTCGTGAACTCAAATGGGATATCTTGGAGGTAAGACGACGTTCTTTTCGAGAAACAATATTGACATAGTTTAGAGAACCGCCATTTGCCCCAGCCTGTAGAAATATTCTACTGCCAGACAAATTAAAAGAAATTAGAGCTTATACGGGTGCACTAGACAGACGTTCGCTTCATTTGCGAGTGGAACTGGAAAGGAATTGATTAGCAGTGCTGCAAGATACCATCCACTGTGCACCGTAGTATGTACCTTGTGTAGTGTGTTCCTCACGGAGTAAGTATCTACATGTAGATGTAGATCAGATTCTGTTCCTACGCCATACTCCACCACCCCTCTTTTTCTGGGTAGCAAACTCTGTGTGATGAAAATCTGACTTACAGCCGACTGCCTCTGGATCGAGAACAGTAGTAGAGACGGAAGCCGGACGATTTATTTGAAAAGCCCATGGCCTAATTCATTACCCATACTTGTACATTCCGAGCTTGTACTCAATCGTTAACTACACCGCTGTCTCGTCGTTCACCCAAATTGAAATCTTGATCTTCTTTCTTTTTGGTAGGTGTTCGTTTTCTTCTTTCGGCTCCACGACGCTCATACACATTCTAGTTGTGAGACAGTACACCCGTTAAATATAACAAATTCTGGCTCGACTACAGAGCTGAGATTCATCAACTGTGTGTTACACATATGATTGCTCTTCTGAAATGGTTTTGCTTTATTAGTTACTTAAATCAAATAGCAACATTGACTATCGATCACGCTTGAAATTACGAAGCGTGCCGTTTAAGGAAGGCAGTTACTTCGTAATTTTACTTTATCTTTGTGAACTAGAGATCACTTTTCTCGGTCCGCTATTTTTCCTGTTCATTCAGCGTGCTATGTGAGCAGCGGCACATACCTTCTTGTAACTCAAAACAAGTTTTCTGACTGCTAATTGGCTAAATATATGAGTTGACGAGAGTTTGTGACTTCCTGCTCATTAGAAACGGAGCAATATTTTTCAGGGGTGTGAACCCGCAACAGTCTTTGTTAAGCAGCTGTGTAGCTGTTGCCTTGGTATTATTTAAAGAAAAATACAGAGACAGTGATGAAGATTTATTAACAAGAGAATCGAACCTGGCTTCTCTTATGGTTAGACTGACTTTGTAAGCTGCTTGTCCCAGTAATGTGCAGCTTCGCTAGATTCGATGGAATGACAGAATATTTGTATGGGAACACTACTCGAATCCTCTGTATACAAGTATTTCTGTAGCGTTGCCTATTGTAAGGAACACTGTGTTTAACACTGTGCACGTGATTTTTACGGATGTGTAAGTGATTTCCGTTAATGAAACCTCACGTTTGTTGTGGCACTATGGTCTTTGACTCGCGTTTAAAATTAATTATATAAAGTAAGATGTTTTCATATTTTTTCTTCATAAGGATTTAGTGCACTCATTAACATTAAACGCTCTCGTAACATCAAAGTTGCTAGGAATGCGTTGTGAGGTAATGGGGAACAGCTGACTGTGGCGTTTACGAAGGAATGGACACAGCTTACCTGTGGCATTTTAGCGTTTTGTGGGAAATTCTGGAACAATAACTCAAGATTTCTGGACCAACTACTGAATATCATCCCAGTGGCCTATTACTGGGGGTTTCTTGGGCTATGCTCCATGGTCCTAAAATTCATCCCGATTTTGACAACAGATCGAGTTTATGTGTGGCGTCTGCCCAAACAAGCTTATAGGGACGAGCAAAATAAAACTGACCTGGAAGATATTTACAATAACACTGACACAGAAATGAACAGAAGATCTGCCCATCACAGAAAATGTTGGGAACCGTGATTTTGATGCTCCAGTTGGTTTCTGCGTGAAGTGAATCAGGACTTTTGAATTGTCTGTTTCCGGTTTCGTTCTGACGAGGCGCGGTTCAGCTTGTCAAAGTATGTGAACTCCAGAAAATGCGACTCTGTGATTCAGGAAATCCCCATCAGTCCTTTGAAGAGCCGTTGCATAATCTCAAGATCAGTTTCTCTTTCGCAATGCCTTGTGTCCGCGTCGTAACACGATTCCTTCACCAAACTGTTAACGCTCAGAAACTGTTTTGTACAAATTGAAGCAGCTCGCAGAAGTTGAACGACAGAGTGAATATTTTCAGCAAGACAGAGCAACAGCACACACCAACTTGACACCTTGCGACGTGCGTGAGGTGTTCGCCCGAGAAAGAACAATGTGCAGAGACAGGGCAATTTCCTGGCCACCAGATCTCTCTCCATGTGGGACAAACTGAAGCGTTGTATGTACTCAAATAATCCTCACAGAGTGGGAGAGCTACAGCAGAACACTCCAAACACTATTGTTGCTATCTCTCAGGTGGACCTGCTACATGTGCTACAGTTTGATAAATTGAGCACAGCGCTGCATAGACGTCAACGTGGGCCATTTCCAGCGTCTTCTGTGATGTTCAATAACAAAGGTCGATCCGGCATTAGTCTTATTGTAAACTCACCGAGTACCCGGCGGCGTTGCCCGGGTCTTCTATTTGTCGATCTCCTCCTTCCCCCTCTCTTTCTATCCATCACCGCCTTCCCCCTCCCCCCCTCTCTGTTGATCTTCTTCCCCTCTTCCAGTCCGTCTCCTTGTACCCCTCTATCTGTCCAGCTGCTACTCCCCCCTCTCTGTGTCCATCTGCTCCTCCCTTTCTCCCCATTGCACCTTCTCCCTCTGTCCATCTCCTCCTCCCCCCACCCTTTTATTCCATCGCCTCATCCCCCCCCCCTCTGTCGATCTCCTCCTGCTCCTCTCACTGTCCGTCTCCTTGTACCCCTCTATCTGTCCAGCTGCTACTCCCCCTCTCTGTGTCCATCTGCTCCTCCCTCTCTCCCCATTGCACCTTCTTCCTCTGTCCACCTTCTCCTCCCACTGCCCTTCTATTCCATCACCTCATCTTCCCTCTCTGTCGATCTCCTCCTGATCCTCTCACTGTCCGCCTCCTTGTACCCCTCTATCTGTCCAGCTGCTACTCCCCCTCTCTGTGTCCGTCTGCTCCTCCCTCTCTCCCCATTGCACCTTCTCCCTCTGTTTATCTTCTCCTCCCCCTGCCCTTCTATTCCATCACTTCATCCCACTCTCTCTGTCGATCTCCTCCTCCACACTCTCTCTGTCCATCTCCTCCTTCTCCCTCTCTGTCTGTTCATCTCCTCCTACCATCTTCTCTCTCCACATTATCATCTCAACGCAAATAGGAGGCTGGTTATTCAAACCCCCACAGTATTTCTTGCCAGATCGTAACTAATATGTGTACTAAATTTAATTAAAATCGTTCCAGGAGTTGAGGATGAGAATTTTATCCTTGGCTTTGCTCACATACGCACATATATTTAACACATTCCATTGATATTTGTATACATATTTCACCTGCACCTCTGGCGAATTCCGCCCTGCAGTTTCATGATATCGTGTCTCCTGAACTGTGTGCTGCAGAATGATATAGTTTTGCAGGTATATCCAGTGGTATAATTGGCTACAGTCAACAAAATTTTTTGTGAGTAGATATCATAGTATAGATGTAATAAATTAAAACCTATGCTTGATGCGGCAGTTTTCCATGTATCTCAGTTTTTATGAGGTCACATCTTCTGAAATATGTGTCGTTCAATGACGAATATTTCTAGGTACATTCAGCGACATATGCAGATACTATCTGCGATATACAGGGCTATGACAAATGATTGAAGCGATTTCATAAATTCACTGTAGCTTTATTCATTGACATATGGTCACGACACACTACAGATACGTAGAAAAACTCATAAAGTTTCGTTCGGCTGAAGCCGCACTTCAGGTTTCTGCCGCCAGAGCGCTCGAGAGCGCAGTGAGACAAAATGGCGACAGGAGCACAGAAAGCGTATGTCGTGCTTGAAATGCACTCACATCAGTCAGTCATAACAGTGGAACGACACTTCAGGACGAAGTTCAACAAAGATCCACCAACTGCTAACTCCATTCGGCGATGGGATGCGCAGTTTAAAGCTTCTGGATGCCTCTGTAAGGGGAAATCAACGGGTCGGCCTGCAGTGAGCGAAGAAACGGTTGAATGCGTGCGGGCAAGTTTCACGCGTAGCCCGCGGAAATTGGCTCATGCCACAAATGGAGACCGACAGCGCCGACTTCATCTTTCAACAGGATGGTGCTCCACCGCACTTCCATCATGATGTTCGGCATTTCTTAAACAGGAGATTGGAAAACCGATGGATCGGTCGTGGTGGAGATCATGACCAGCGATTCATGTCATAGCCTCTACCCTCTCCCGACTTAACCCCATGCGATTTCTTTCTGTGGGGTTATGTGAAAGATTCAGTGTTAAAACCTCCTCTTCCAAGAAACGTGCCAGAACTGCGAGCTCGTATCAACGATGCTTTCGAACTCACTGATGGGGACATGCTACGCCTAGTGTGGGAGGAACTTGATTATCGGCTTGATGTCTGCCGAATCACTAAAGGGCCACATATCGAACATTTGTGAATGCCTAAAAAAACTTTTTGAGTTTTTGTATGTGTGTGCAAAGCATTGTGAAAATATCTCAAATAATAAAGTTATTGTAGAGCTGTGAAATCGCTTCAATCATTTGTAATAACCCTGTATATTGCGAACAGAGTTAGTAGCAAGGAAGTAATAAATTTAAACGTCATTCATGATGCGGCAGAGTTTCACGCATCTCGGATTTTTTGGCGTCATAATTCCTGAACGACGTGCCGCAAGATGATGTAACTTTGCTAGTACATTCACTGATGTATATGATCACTGTCTGCAAAACTTGTCGCGAATAGAGTTAGCGTTAAAGACGTAATAATTTAAAACGTCATACTTCATGTGGCAGTTTTACTGCATGAACAGCGAAAATATAGTAAGCGATAATTTTTTTTTCTTTCTGTCATATGTGAGAGGGGGGGGGGCGGTGTTGTCGGCGAAAAAAGTTTCGTAAACGTTTGAAAATATGTGTAAAGTCTGTTGCAAGTCACTAAGTGCTCTCATTCTCAACTACTGGCTGAATAAAGTAGGGGTATTCGCGCGTCGTGGGCTACACTACGTTTTCACCCCCATCCCTTTGATAGGTAGGTGGTTCTTAGCCCTACAGCGATTCTTTCCAGACAGTAATTGATATGTGTACCACGTCTGCGTGAAATGCTCCAGTGGTTTAGGAGTAGATGTAGAAATACATATATATGTCCATACATAAGTACATCTATTTTATACTATGTATGAATATTATCAGGGATCAAGGTCAGTTTTATTTTCCCCGCCCTGTACAGTGGACTACCTACCGTTTATTGCTAAACACTGAGGAGTGTGTCGCCTTTTAATACTATTCCGTCAATCATATTGACACTTTCCAGGAACAAATAACAGCAAACGGTTGTATGAATGCTATAGGTGACCGTACTATGGTACACGATTTCTTCCCTGTAAAGGACGCTGTCCCCCTCGATTGCTATGTATGTGTGATTCTAAAACACGGAGAAACATTTCAGCAGTTTCTCTCGCCCAGTTATTCATGACTAGAATATTTTCGGCAATATGTAGCTTGGTTTTAGACGGAACAGAACGCTGTTCTTTAAAGAGAATTTTGTCAAATTCTTTTGCTAATAGTTGCGAGTTTTGTGCATCAATTACGAGACGAATTGTAGTTGTTCTAGAAGCTGAATCTATTCCAGCATCCCACTCCTCACTTTTCCATCATTTTATAACTATCTGTAAATATATACTACAAATCGTGATGCGAAAACTTGTGAAAATGGCATGGGAACGCTGTGTGGAGCGTGTTTACAAAATTGAATAAAAACATCAGAAAGAGAGAACATGTGTAATGAGTTACAAGCATTTGGAATGTTGTATTTCCGTACAGAAATATTTATTCTAAGAAGCTGAACAAATTTGGTACCTCTGCCTCATTTATGTGTGTGTTGGAAAAAGGAGCATAGTAGGAATGATACAAATCTGGTGTCATTCACTGCAAGGCTCAATATGAAGAACATTGCTGGTGGAATTCTTCTGAGGAACAGCAGATTTATTTATTTTTTATTTAATCGTATGGCTAGCCCCCACCCCCGCACCCCTCGTCTGGCAGACCGTTTGCCGGTTGCCGGTCTTTCAATTTGACGCCACTTCGGTGACCTGCAGTCGATGAGGATGATAGGATGATGATGAGGACAGCACAATACCGAGTCCCTGGGCGGAGAAAATTCCCCCCGACCCAGTCGGGAAACCAGCCCAGGCCAAGGGGGTTGACAATCGGTCACGCTGACCATTAAGCTACCGGGGGCGGACAAGGAACAGCAGGTGATCTCTCTGGATAAATAGAGGAAAAAGACTCAACATTTAACAGGATTATGCATTAGTAAAGCTATAATAATGTTATCAGATTGCAACACGTAAAGTCCGATACTAGAAGATTTTTCTCCATATAAAGACTCCTAAAAGAGTTAGTCTGTGTAAAAGAAAGCGTAGAAACACCTCCTTCACATCACAAGACTTTAAAAAAAAGTTGTTTTAAAATGAAATAACGGATATACACCACAACCTAAACAACCAGAAGCCTGACACTCATCTGATACAAGGCATTTTAGTGTTGAAAAATGAAGATGGGGTACGCAATAGACAACTAGTTGTAAGTATGAGGCTTTCCTCGTGCACTGGGTAATGGTTCGGGAGCTAAGGAATTCATCACACTTATTAGAAGGAATTCCTTGGCCCAGGAGCGAAAAAAGTGGACGAGTCTCTCACATTGAAAACCGACAGTGATAAGAAGATCATTCGTGACGTTTCACAGTATGTGACTAAACACATGAAAGTTCACCAGTCACCTCGTAGAGAATCTCGCATCTAATAGGGCTGTGGTCGAACTATGTTAGGCAAAGGTGAACCTGACTGGTATTCTCCAACAGCAGAGCTCTGAGGGCTGTGGACTCGCCTGCCTAGAGGCGTTTTATGGCCTGCGCCTCCCGTACTGCTTACGCTGGCTTGTTAAAAGGACCGAGGAATCCGGGCCCACCGTACACTCCGCATCATGTGTGTAGCCACTGCTATAGGAACATAAAAATTGTTACTTATAGTTCTTTAGCATCAAAATTACATAGTCGATATGGGCTCGTAAAGCAGGTATATTGTGATAAGGAACCAATGGTCGTAAATAAATATTTCAGTCAGTACGAGGTCTTGAATGAACAGTGCGTATGAGGCATGTGCTTGTGTTTCATAACAACAAAGGACCTGCAGCATCGACACCGGTGGCGCTACCTTGAGGGGAGGTTTACTATCTTTTGGTTCAAAAAATCTATTTTTTAATTGCATTTATGGATCCATAAAAGTGTTTAGAATCCACCCCTGATACGGTTTTTCCGAATACGGAACGGAAATGTTTGTTGCTCGAACAGTCCACGGGTATAAAATGTTTGTTATTCGCGGTTGAACAAAAAATGCAGCTGCCTGCCTTTTTCACGCACCAGTTTTTTTCTTTCGGAGGACGAGTTATTGTAGCGGTGCTTGGGAGGAAACACAGAAAATTCAAATGAAAGTTTGAACTCGTGTGTTTGGACGTAAGCCCCCAAGCATTTGCATTCTGGTGCGAACTGTGGAGAATGAGACTTTCCTGGCAGTGAGCAGCTGCAGCACAGGGTATTCAGCAATTCTGAAGACCATGACAACGATTGACGTCACCCTGGGACTCTATTCGAAGCAGTTCGCCAAGCATTCGGACGACCACCGGATTCAAGCTGCCGAAAACCTCTTGTCACCGGCCGTAAGAGCAGCTCTGGAGCAGCGCGGGATGGCCCAGATCAAGCAGAACGCCCTCTATGAGGAAGAGGAAAGTCTAGTTTATGGACCCGGAATAGCAGATTGAATGTAAGTTGCATAATATTGCATTTATATGTAGTCAACTTCAAATCTACTGAACCGATTGGCATGATTCTTTGTTTCCGATGAAGCTAACTAAATTGACTAGGAGCTGTACCGCTTTTATTGCGATCCATCAACTATAAATATTTTTACTTGGCCAACGAAGTCGAAAAATCGATGATAAAACCCTATTTCTTCAGATGGCCGCCATTTTGTTTCCTATGGTCCCAATAGCTTTAGCGAGGTACAGCTCCTAAAGAATCTTATATACTTCGCTAACGTCAACCCAATTTTGGTTTCAGACGAGCCGGCTGACCTGTGACATACCGCGCGTGAAGGTCTACATCGAAATTTTGTTTCGTTCCGACGGCACTTCCGCCTTTGATCTTTGACATTTACAGTTGAAAAACTTCCAGTTCGTAGAGGAAATATCAATAAATATTTTGACCAAATTTGACATTGATATCTATAACACACCCCGAGAAAAAAATTCTCAAAAAATATGCTTTTTCGGGCCAAAGATAGTAAACCTCCCCTTGGCAAAAAACGCACAGTCGTCTGTGGGGTATCCGTGGTGAGTTCCCCACTTTTTACACTTCATAGGCTGATTGTTGAAGCTGAAGCATTTACTTGTTACAGAAACTCGTAGAAGTGCATTTAACGAAAGGTTTTCAGAAATCGGATTGAAAGTACAGAGAAATGTTTAGTAAAAAGTGTCATCCTGATTGGAAGAAATTTATAACTGTGAAGAGAAACTAGCGAGAAACAAAGTCCTTCATGTTGCAGAAAGTTGGCCAAGCTACTCGACAAAGAATTTTACACTGAACTGAACTCGAGGAGATGCTTCACCCACCAGCTATGAAGAATACAGTGCGGAGAATGCTAGTGGGGCAGCAGCTATATACCTTGTTTTTTAAAACAATAAGGGAAGACTTGCTGATACGATAAATTTCACGACAGATGAAGCCCGGTGCCAGACAGGTATCGTAATTCAGATAACAGTCTGTGCGCCGCTCAAGGAAATGCTAGTCGACTGTGGAGCCGTGATGCACCAATGTAACAGCTCAGGCTGGAATGCGTGTAGCGAAAAAGATATCCCTGATCGAGTCTGGATCCTGCACGCTGGGTTTACGCGCCTTGAAAAGGCCTACTTGACGTCATTATCACGGCCGATGTGTGGAGAGAGAACAGAGTTAGAAGTGGCTTCGAAGGCTGAAACAGATATTTAGGTTTTTGTGGCTCCGCTCTGTAGTGTTTAAGTGTAAGACCCATCGACATTGAGCCTGTCAGAGATGGAGCACTAAAGGGAGGAGAAAATTGGCAAATGCCTCACTGAAAGAAAAAGTCTGCATCTGGATGGTCAGACATATCTTGGACGCGGTTCCTACCGAGCTAGATTGCAATTTGTTAACCACTGCACCGGCACTCCCGGTTACAGCGTTAGAAGGGAACATTTACTAATACCTGTGCCGTATTCCTTCTTGACACTTGGTTGCTTGATTGGCAGCAAACCGTCTTAGAACGGGGAGAACTTCGTCCAATGATACAAGTAAACCAGATACTGACGCATCACAAAACTTAGTTACGATTAAATGCAGTTTTCTGTTGTTTCTTCGTACTGACTACGAGAAAACCAAATTGGTCTCCGGATTTTGCATCAGTTACTACTTTCACTTAAACATTTATCATGATTTACTGTTGAAAATGGTGACTTTTAGGTTCACTATGTTCAGTAAATCATAGGTTAACCCGACTTCGAACTTTCTTCTGACGTTTAACGTTAATTACCAAATGGGATAGCACAAAGTTTAAGGTGATTGACTCGAATTGTGGACTAGTAATGCTCAGACCATGGTACGCTTATTCAGATATAATTTTTCTTCGATCTCCCTAAATAATTTTAAGTGACTGCAGAGATGGTTCTGTAAAAACGGCAATGGATAATTTCTTCTCCACCTATGTCCAGTCCCAACTTGTGCCTCATCTATTATGACCAGACATTTTCGGGATGCCAAAATCTAATCTGCTTTCTTGTTGCGTTATTCCACCTCCGACAATAGGTCCTGTATGAGAAAACTACTGAGTTGTCTTGAGGCTTCGAACCCGCATCAAGGCGTCGGTCCATCACTTACAAGAGGAGTAAGCTATTCCCATAGTGGGGCAAGACTATTTCATTCCACATTCAGCAAGACCATGTGTAATTAAACAGTGTGACGGTTTATTTTCACTTTTCAAGTAAAATTACTCTGATTACTAGCAGGTAACACGTGCTGGTTTTTTTTTTCTTCGAATGCTTGGCAGAAAAATTGGAAGAATTTCGCTTTTTAAAACTCCATTGGCATTATAATCATTAAGTATAGCACATTAGCTTGGTCGTACATAGCTGTAGGAGAGAACGATAGCTTGCGTTATCGAAGGAGTGGTTGAGAGAAGCTACAGACTTCCTAACTCAGAGTAGTTGCACAGTGCATTCAACGGTGTTCCGTTTTTATAACCACTGAGCCAACTAGCCCCGCACGTAAACTAGAGTAAATTACTTGAAAGATAGGTAGTCCACCATGATCGATCTTACGACCGATAAAGTGTTGGTATGATAAAGCAAAATAACAATAAGAAAAATCTATAGAGGTAACTGTTAACGTTGATGACAGTTTTCTTTCGATAAATGTCTCAAATTCTGGAATATGGTTACATTTCTGAATGAAAATTACGTAAAAACGCATGATGCATGCGTGTTTTTAATGACAGTACTGTAACAACTGTCATTCATACGATGCCAGCCTAAATTCAGTCATGTTTTCCCAGAATACATGAGCACCTTATTGTATGTTCCTTCAACATGACTAGCGAGATCGGACAGTGGTTAACACAATAAACTCGCATTCAGAAGGAAATTTTCCTCCCCATTATTCCCTAGAATGAGCTTGTGCTCCGTCTCTAATGCCCTAGTTACTGAAGGGACGTTAAACACTTATTTCCCTTGCTTTCCTTCATTCAACATGTGCATTCTGTTGCAATGTAATAACTCGTCAAGTGCACAATCAATACTCCACTGAACCTTGTTACATGATAATTTTGATGTAGCATTTGTCACTAACGTAAGCTATTAGATTTAATAATACAATTCTATTTGCAGTAAGTAATTAGAAATAGTGACAAAGGACAGACATGTGGACAGAAGGGATAAGTCCAGCAAGCAACTCAGTATAGCATCGATTCTACTGTATTGCCTTTAATGACATATGCATTTACAAACTATAGTTTCATAAGCATTTCAGTAGCTACAAAACTACCTCTGAAAAACATATTCAAAATTAAAAAAAGAAAAAAACTAATATGAAAACCTTTCCATGACAACGATAGCAGAAGGAAATGATTGTTACTCTAAAGAATATCGTAGCATTAACTCTTACATTCCTAAGCACTAAAAATTCTGAAAGCTAAAATTTCTGTGTGTGCCAGAACGAGAGACAGATTTTTGCCGTCCACGCCATAAGCGATGTCGGCACACTTTGAATTGCTCTCTGTCACCTTCCTAACGGCTCAGCAGCTTTCCTACAACCTTGTTAGACGAGCAGTCTCGTTAGAGCGAATGAACTTTTCTAGAGCCGTTTTGAGTGACAAGAGTCTCTAGATTATTACCTGTCTGAGATGTAACCAGAGCCTCTCCTTCTACAGGACATGCTATGAGCCTTTTTTCGTCTCTGCACAGGCTGCTACAAGCGACCAACGGATATGAAAATTCTGACACATTAACATCCATGGCCTCGGACGGCACAGCGTCGTCGCCCCATGAAGTAGATGATGGTGATGATGGTGATGATGATGTTTGGTTTGTGGGGCGCTCAACTGCGCGGTTATCAGCGCCCGTACAAACTCCCAACCTTTGCTCAGTCCAGTCTCGCCACTTTCATGAATGATGATGAAATGATGAAGATAAAACAAACACCCAGTCATGTCGAGGCACGTGAAAGTCTCTGACCCTGCCGGGAATCGAACCCGGGACCCCGTGCTCGGGAACCCATGAAGTAGAGACCATATATTCTAATCTCGCCTAGGCCATGTGTGTGCATTACAAATGATCGGGATATGTGTTGTAGAAGTTCAGAGCACGTTTCAAACTCGAATATTGTGATCTTTCTGGAGACCAAATACTTCCCCCTGTAGAAATCGACATAGATTCCGCATAGATCTTGTGAAAGCCAGATCGCTCCAATCGTCCATGAGAGCCAGAAGGCGGTAGAAGCCAGCATACAGGTTGACGATTTGTTTCATGACTTTCGAAAAGCATCTGGTACAGTTCCGCACTGTCATCTGCTGAACAAAATACGATCTTCGGGAGGACGACGGTTCAATCCCGCGTCCGGCCATCCTGATGTAGGTTTTCCGTGATTTCCCTAAATCGCTCCAGGCAAATGCCGGGATGGTTCCTTTGAAAGGGCACGGCCGACTTCCTTCCCCATCCTTCCCTAATCCGAAGAGACCGATGACCTCGCTGTCTGGTCTCCTTCCCCAAAAACAACAACAAAATACGATCGTCCGCAATATCAGACCAGCTTTGTGATTCTGTTGAAGAGTTCAGAGCGATAAATCTACATCTAGACCTATATGATAACCGTGCAATCTAACACAAAAGGACGCACCACGAGGGAATTATCCGAATGCTGCGATAATCGGTAGAAGTGGTGTTCATCTACAGATAAACAAATGATTACACTTTCAGAAAAATTGGATGGTTTATTCAAGAGCAAAAGCTTCACAAACTGACCAAGCCAATAACCTGTTGGCCCAACTCTCTGGCCCTTATGCAAGCAGTTATTCGGCTTGACGCTGATTGACAGAGTTGTTGGTGTCTTCCTAAATGGTATCATGCCAAATTCTGTCCAACTGGCGCGTTGGATCGTCTAAATCCCGAGCTGGATGGAGGGCCCTGCCCATAATGCTCCAAACGTCCTCAACTGGGGAGAGATCCGGTGAACTTGCTGGCCAAGGTAGGGTTTGACAAGCACGAAGACAAGCAGTAGAACTCTCGCCGTGTGGTGCGGGCGGGCATTATCTTGCTTAAATTTAAGCCCAGGATGGCTTGGCATGAAGGGCAGCAAAACGGGGCGTAGAATATCGTCGACGTACCGCTGTGCTGTAAGAGTGCCACGAATGACGACCAAAGAGGTCTTGCTATGAATCCTGGTTGTCGGGCAATATGCCACGCGACACTCATGTTGGTATCCCACCGCTCCAGACACGTCTTCGGCCTAGAATCTCATTGACTGGAGTGTAACTGTCTTCAGTGATGAGCACCGCTTCGAAGTGAGCCTCGATGACCAGTGAAGACGCCCTGGACAGCGGCGGGATACCTACCTAACTGTCGCCCGTCAAACGTCCCGACAACGCGGCAATTGGACAGAATTTGGCACAACGTCAATCAGGAGGACATTCAACAACTCTATCAATGAATACCAAGCCAAACAACTACTTGTATAAGGGCCAGAGGTGCGCCAGCTCATTACTGACGTGCCCAGTTTGTGAAATTGTTCCTCTTGAATATTTTTCTGATATCGTAATCATTTATTTGTTTTTATATGTTCATCACATCTACCAATTTCAGTCTCTGTCGGTCCATTATGGCCAGGGGACATCAGCTGGTACGTACTTCTCAGTTCAATAAACTTTACCAACAGCCGTGTATATTGCTGTTGGTAAAGTTTATTGAATTGAGACCTACCAATTTCCTTCTCATTCGAATAATTCCTTCGTGATGCGTATTTCTTTATTTATTCTTTTTTTTTTCCGCAGTAGTAGTTTCTGAGAACTCCTGTCACACCATTTCTCTACCGTTCCATTCTCGGATAACACTCGGAAACCTAAAATTTTATTTTGTCGCGATGGCCATTTCTACTTACATAAGCAGGAGTCAACAAAATACTTTGGTATTCCAAGGGGTTCTGGTCATCGTGATTTTGTGAAAAGATCTCTCTGCAAGGAAAACAGTTACAACCATTAAGTATCTGGGAGTATGCCTACAGAGTGATTTAAAGAACCACATGAAACTACTTATAGGAAAAGAAGATGCCAGACGGAGACTCACTGGAAGAATGGAGTCTTCCAGTAGCGTTCTCGCTTCCCGCGCATAGGGTCCCGGGTTCGATTCCCGGCGGCGTCAGGGATTTTTCTCTGCCTCGAGATGACTGGGTGTTGTGTGTCTTTCATCATCATTTCATCCTCATTCACTCGCAAGTCACCGTAGTAGCGTAAAAGAACTTGCGGAGCGGCAACCGAACCGCCCCGCGAGGGGTCTCCCGGCCACCAATGCCATACGCTCATTATTATTACTGGAAGAATCCTTGGGAAGTGTAATCCACCCACGAAAGAGGTAGCTTACAATATCCTCGTTCGACCAATACAGTAACAGGTAGGACTGATAAAGGAAAAAAAAGAACAGATCCAAAGAAGAGCAGGACGTTTCGTCACGGGTTCGATTATTAAGCTCTAATGCGTCACGTGAGTGCTTTCCAGCCACAGCCGCCGACGCTAGAAGAGGCGTTATCCATCATGGTGTGGGTTACTGTTCGAATTGACGAGACAAGTAATATTTTGCTTCCTCCTACAGGGTATATCAAAAAGAAACATCCGACTTTAAAACATCATAACTATTATGTTA